>NW_027126037.1:0-2922 GCF_037325665.1 Littorina saxatilis | reverse complement strand
AACAAGTCGCGTAAGGCGAAAATACAATATTTAGTCAAGTAGCTGTCGAACTCACAGAATGAAACTGAACGCAATGCCATTTTTCAGCAAGACCGTATACTCGTAGCTCATTGTCAGTCCACCGCTCATGGCAAAGGCAGTGACATTGACAAGAAGAGCGGGGTAGCAGTTGCGCTAAGAAGGATAGCACGCTTTTCTGTACCTCTCTTTGTTTTAACTTTCTGAGCGTGTTTTTAATCCAAACATATCATATCTATATGTTTTTGGAATCAGGAACCGACAAGGAATAAGATGAAAGTGTTTTTAAATTGATTTCGACAATTTAATTTTGATAATAATTGTTATATATTTAATTTTCAGAGTTTGTTTTTAATCCGAATATAACATATTTATATGTTTTTGGAATCAGCAAATGATAGAAAATAAGATGAACGTAAATTTGGATCGTTTTATAAAAACAATTTTTTTTTTACAATTTTCAGATTTTTAATGACCAAAGTCATCAATTAATTTTTAAGCCACCAAGCTGAAATGCAATACCGAAGTCCGGGCTTCGTCGAAGATTACTTGACCAAAATTTCAACCAATTTGGTTGAAAAATGAGGGCGTGACAGTGCCGCCTCAACTTTCACGAAAAGCCGGATATGACGTCATCAAAGACATTTATCAAAAAAATGAAAAAAACGTATGAGGATATCATACCCAGGAACTCTCATGTCAAATTTCATAAAGATCGGTCCAGTAGTTTGGTCTGAATCGCTCTACACGCACGCACGCACACACACACACACACACACATACACACACACATACACACACACATACACCACGACCCTCGTTTCGATTCCCCCTCGATGTTAAAATATTTAGTCAAAACTTGACTAAATATAAAAAGAATAGAGATATAGAAAAGCGTGCTATCCTCCTCAGCGCAACCGCTACCGCGCTTTTCTGGATTGTTAATTTCACTGCCTTTGCCACGAGCGGTGGACAGACGATGCTACGAGTGTACGGTCTTGCGCAAAGAAATGCAATGCGTTCAGTTTCATTCTGTGAGTTCGACTGAGCTTGACTAAATGTTGTATTTTCGCCTTACGCGACTTGTTAACTTTTAAAAGAAAGGGAGATGTAATGATAAGCTAATGGTCTATGGGAGACAACTCCGTATCTGTGTTAAACTTAATTACCATGTTTGATTGTTGCCCTTGCAAAGCTCTTGTGGAATAGAGAAGAATAAAGACACTTCTACTTCTGCCCAACATAGAACTGGTGTGGTCTCAATATTGTTGTACGAATCCATCGCTTGTTCACGCTCACATCACCATCCAGACATTACAGACATGTTTGCAAAGGAACAAGACGGACACTTTGGGATAACTGCAGTGATGTTCACTTAAAAAGACTCAATTCCCTGCATCGCCGAGCTGCACAACTTATTCTGGATGAGTTGAATAGGTCCACGGATGATAAACTAAAGCTCCTGAATTTCCTCCCCTTGAAAGATCAGTTGACGTTAAACAAGGCTGTGTTTATGTATACAATTCTGAATGACGACCCCTGTCCTAAATTATTTGCAATCATATTTCAAACATGCCACCAAAACATATGGGTCCCAGAAAATCATTCCTCCTATACCTCGCATAGACCTCTACAAATCGAGCTTTCTTTGGACTCCTTCCCCCAACAGATAAGAAATGCAACTTCAGTGAAAATGTTTAAGAGACAGTCACGTTCACACATCATTCGTGAATGAAATGTCTTGTTCGATTGTTATTTTCTTAAACATTTTGTACCAGTGTTAACGGATGTGTAGCTGATCGGAGCAACTTTACTCCCAAATGAAAGATATAACTATGTCAATGTAATTTTGTAATTTTTGAGTTCTCCTTATGTAATTCCTTAAATGAACATTGTGTTGCATTCCATACAATGTATTTCTGTATTTTATATGATTGAATTTTTTTTTTTATGTGCGTCTGTCTTTATGTGTTGTATAAAGGACAGGTTGGAAGAATAGGCTTTGCCTAAAACCTTTATCCTTTTGTAATAAAGTTCTGAGTCTGAGTCTGAGTCTGAGCTTGTTTTGAATACAACCTATCATATCTATATGTTTTTGGAATCAGGAAATGATAAAGAATAAGATGAAATCATTTTTGGATCGATTTCTTAAATTTTAATCGTAAGACTAATTAATCTATTTTCGTTAATTGTGATCACATTTTAAGAGTAAACATGACATATGTATATATTTTTAGATTCAGAATGTGATGAAGAATACGATACAATCAATTTTAAATCTGTTTGCGAAAAATCGATTTTAATGACAACTTTAATGAGCAAACTCATTAATTAAATTTTAAGCCTCCAAGCTGAAATGCAATACCAAAGTCTGGGCTTCGTCGAAGATTACTTGACCAAAATTTCAACCAATTTGGTTGAAAAATGAGAGCGTGACAGTGCCGCCTCAACTTTCACGAAAAGCCGGATATGACGTCATCAAAGACATTTATCCAAAAACTAGATGAATACCCGCTTCGCCGGGTACGGCTGCGCCGGGAAGAAGTCGAGCCGAATACCCGGCTGCGCCGGGGATCCGGCTATGCCGGGTGTACGCCGGCTTTGCCGGCGCACCGCACGGAGCAAGGGAGATAAACGCGGCTGAAAACACTGGAGAAGATAAGGAAGAGTTACTGGGAATGGATCCAGAGAAAAACCAAAATCGGTTCAGCGCTGCGCGCAGAGAGCATGTGTTGAAAATTCTCATCGACCAGGTTATGTCCGGGGTCTACCTGAATATGCCCACCAAATTTGAAGCAGATCCATCGAGAACTTTGGCCGTGCATCGCGAACAGACACACAGACACACAGACACACAGACACAAGTCGTATATGTATATATATAGAAGGGAAAAAAAGTCTGGA
>NW_027126036.1:0-1790 GCF_037325665.1 Littorina saxatilis | reverse complement strand
CATACCCCCCTCTCCCTCCACAATAGTCCGCATCATGCCCCCCTCTCCCTCAACAATAGTCGGCATCATACCCCCCTCTCCCTCCACAATAGTCGGCATCATACATACCCCCCTCTCCCTCCACAATAGTCGGCATCATACCCCCCTCTTCCTCCACAATATGCCCCCCTCTTCCTCCACAATAGTCGGCATCATGTCCCCCTCTCCCTCAACAATAGTCGGCAACATACCCCCCTCTCCCTTCACAACAGTCGGCATCATACCCCCCTCTTCCTCCACAATAGTCGGTATCATACGCCCTCTCCCTCCACAATAGTCGGCATCATACCCCCCTTTCCCTCCACAATAGTCGGCATCATACCCCCTCTCCCTCCACAATAGTCGGCATCATACATACCCCCCTCTTCCTCCACAATAGCCGGCATCATGTCCCCCATCTCCCTCCACAATAGCCGGCATCATACCCCCTCTCCCTCCACAATAGTCGGCATCATACCCCCCTCTTCCTCTTCGACTTTCTCGCTCTGTCTATCGTACCAACCACCCCCACCCCCCTCCCTCCTACCACCCCCTCCCTCCCACCATCCCCCTCTCTTCCAGCCTCTCCCCTCCCCCGGCCTCACAGTCGGCATCACCCCCTCTTCCCTCTAACAATCTATCGCACAAACCACCCCCACCCATCCCCTCTCTCCCAGCCCCCCCCCCCCCCCCCCCCCCCCCCCCCCCCACCCCCTCCCCCCTCATTCCTCTTCTCTCCATCAGTCTATTGCACCAACCACCCTCCATCCCCCTCCCTCCAAGTCTCCCCCTCTCTCCCTCTACAACAGTTCGCATTCCACCAACAACGCAACCCTCCCCTTCCCCCCCCCCCCCCCTCCCAGCCCAAGCCCCTCCCGTCCTCTCCCGCTGTCGCCTCGACGACAAGACGTGTTAGTGCCAGACGCGACACTCCAGACAGCCCCGCAGCCAGACTTGCAGTCAGTGCAACGGTTACTACGCATGGTCGCAACTACATCGACGGCAGTACAACTACCAGACGTTGCCTGCAGACTAACGGCGCAGACAGTACTACTTTCTACTCCCGCTACTACCACGGCGACAGGAACACCTACCATCTGCGTCGCCGTCGTCTCGGCGGCCGGCACGCACACACGCCTACGCAAGCACTTTTTTTTTTTTTTTTTTTTAGCGGGGAGGGGAGAAAAGTGGGAGAGGAGGGTGGCAAGTCTCAGTAGGAAGGGAGAGTAGTCGTACTTTGTCGGTGTCGTGCTGTTGACCCCCCCTTTGAGAAAATGTCTGCCTACGATGTTGTGATGTCGACCTCTGTGTACTTTACTTTACCAGGCGTGGGTTTGCTTAGTTGCTAAATAGGAACACGGGGGTGGAGCTGGGTGAAGGGGGACTGACGTTAGAGGACCTAAATATACTCGAGGTCAAGAGAGAAGAACAAATTACACAGAAACCAGAAACAGGAACAAACAAACATTCACAAACATATCCATCAATTACCAAGAGGTAAACAAGGCAATAACGGTGGTGTTTTTAGAAACAAAAGTAGGTCTTCGCTTCGCGGGAGAAAGCAAGTATGCCAAGGCTATAATAATCACTCTCAAAAGAGAAGAAATAAATAGAGAGACTGAAAGCGGAAAAGGGCAACATTGTGCAAACAAGCTTGATGTCTGATAGAACCGCTTGATCCTCTCAGTTAGGAAAAAAAAAGAAGGTCTGTTTACGGTAACATAGGCAAAAAAAAACAGGGTCGGTAGGTCGGGATTTTTTTTTTCCCAAAA
>NW_027126035.1:0-3000 GCF_037325665.1 Littorina saxatilis | reverse complement strand
AATGCGAAGAGAAACTGCGCATTATTTTGTGCAACCCCCCCGGGCACGCAACCTACCCACAAGGCGCTCGCATGCAAACAAACACAGACCGACAGAGCCCATCTCCTCTGTCTGTCTGTCTGTCTCTCTATCTCTCTGTCTGTTTTTGTCTCTCTCAATATCTCTGTCTCCCTCTGTCTCTCTCTGTCTCTGTCTCTCCTGTCTGTCTCTGTCTGTCTATCTGTCTTTGTCTCTGTAACTCTCTCCCCCTTTCTCTGCCCCCCCCCCCCTCGCTCTCTCTCTCTCTCTCTCTCTCTCTCTCTCTCTCTCTCTCTCTCTCTCTCTCTCTCTCCCTATCTCTCACACCTTTTTGCAAAGGTCTCATGATCTTAACCCGAATTTGTTCAGTTAATCTCTGTTCATTTGGTTCTTATATTTTCTCATTAATCAAAGTGATTAGGTTAACTCTGTTTTGTAAGTTGAGCAATCATGTGAGTAAAATTCTGCTCCCATGACACCGAATCGCCTGAGTATGATGTCGAACGCGATATCGGATGAACGCGTTTGCATTGAAGGACACCCCACTAGAGGAATGTTGCTTGGCGTGGGCACCGGGTGAAACGCAGAAAATAAGTTCAAATTGCCGAACAGTTTGCAGTCCTTGTGGCAGACCTGTCGGACTTTTACATGTCAGCTGGTGACAGGCGAGGCCAAGGAATGCCTTACACTTTTGAAAATTGCGAAAACAAGTTTGGCCATTTTGCCAAATTGTACACAGAGTATACATCCTAGCAACACCGATTCAGTATGTTGGTTTTAATTTTATTTTTGGTCAAGATCGACTCCCAGAAAGTTGCACTGAACACATTCTAATGCCTGAAGCAGGGATTACTTCGAGGACTGTTTTGACAGTTTGATTAGCTTTCAAATCTGACACACAGACACGCAGTTAGGCCTGTTTTAAAAAAAAAATTGTTTCATGAAATTCATCTAAGATCTTTGATAAACAGAGATCCGAATTTTACTCAAATTCCTGGTAAGACATTATTCTTTAGAACAGAAATATTGCGCAGATGAACAAATCAGTGAAAGTAATACATAGGAATTCGGTCATGGGCATTCCTTCACGTAAAGGTTCAGCTGATCTGCGGTCTTCTCGCACTGATTTAATGTGAAGATCTGTGAATAGAGGGGTTAGGTCACCGGTACTAAACTCCCTCCTGCGGTCCTCTTTCACCCAAGGACACCGGGAGGATTCCGTTCCCGTATAAGTGGACGAGTTTCAGTTTCTGGACAAGAAAACAACATCTGGCGAGGGCGTGAAGCAACAAGAAATACCCCACCCCGGTTTTTACCGTTTTCTCTCCTAAGTTTTGTCTCCAGCTGGTTATCTATGCAAGAAATATACCTTGTTTGTTTGTTTGTTTGTTTGTTTGCTTAACGCCCTGCCGACCACGAAGGGCCATATCAGGGCGGTGCTGCTTTGACATATAACGTGCGCCACACACAAGAAAGAAGTCGCAGTGCTCACAGGCTTCATGTCTCACCCAGTCACATTATTCTGACACCGGACCAACCAGTCCTAGCACTAACCCCATAATGCCAGACGCCAGGCGGAGCAGCCACTAGATTGCCAATTTTGAAGTCTTAGGTATGACCCGGCCGGGGTTCGAACCCACGACCTCCCGCTCACTGGGCGGACGCCTTACCACTAGGCCAACCGTGCCGGTATATATACCTTGTTCCAGATTCCTATTTCAATATAGGCTACCTGTCATTGCTAATTGAAAAACAACACACGCAAGCACGCACCCAGCCATAAACGCCCCCCCACACACACCCACACCCACAATTTATACCCACCTGTCGCAAGTTAGGCCCGCTGGACCCGACAGGACGTAAAACATCATCACTGAAACAAAAAGACAGAAGAATTTACAGAGAAAACATTGCTTGCTTGCAGTGACTAGATAAGTCTTTGCCCTGTAAATCGAATGCACTTTTCGGGTTAATGTTTGAAACAAAAAGACAGAAGAGTTTACAGAGAAAGCAATACTAGTCATCAGTAATTAGACAACTCTTTGCCCTGTAAATCGAATGCATTTTTCGAGTTAATGTTCGAAACAAATAGTCAGAAGAATTTACAGAGGAAACAAACAAACAGACAGAGAAAAACCTACACACTCCCCGTTGCTTGTATGGTTTTGCTTGTATGACTTTGTTTTGTCTTTACCCTGTTTGCTTGGTCTTGCGTGCTTGGAGTGTGTTAAGCTTTTGTGTTTGCTTGCATTGAGTATGCTGAGTATGCTATGTTATGTAGATTGTGGGTCTTGTTCATTGTGTATGGTTTTATCATTAGTTATGTTAATTCTAGTTATTGTAAAGCGCATTGAGCATATACATGATTATGCGCTATAGCAAATGTCCATTATTATTATTATTATTATTATTAACAGGGGCTTGTAAAATTGGGGGGGGGGGGGAGGTGGGGGGAGGGGGGGGGGAGGTGGGGAGGGGAGAGGGGGAGGGGGAGGGATGTAAAAATACATTCAACTGCTCACTGGGGTCAAGAATACCAAGAGAAGAGAAAGACCGTAGGTTGACCAGCAGTGACCAGCGGGCATTGAATAACGAGCAGTGTCCGTAAATGTTACAACTGAACTATGTTCCTGCCATACTAATGTCGGTTAAAGACTTACTCTAGTCAATAAGTGGTAAGTAGGTCATCGGCAAGTAGGTCACATACACAGTTGATGATACGTTACCATGGAATTCCCCTTGACCGAAGAGTGCGACGAGAAACAACTGGACAGTTTAAGAGTGATAGTTCTTGGAGGAAGAATATTGCTAAATCAAAAAGCTGGACAGGACACCTTTTCACCTTTTTTTGAACAGATATTGTAATTTTGATGTTGTACTTTAAAAAAAAAAGTGTATTCTATATATTTTTATGTTTCAACCGCAGCTGCGTTATAAAATGAATTACCTGTGTTATAATAACACCAAATGGGATACGTAAGA
>NW_027126034.1:2500-7870 GCF_037325665.1 Littorina saxatilis | reverse complement strand
CACACACACACACGCACACCCACACACACACACGCACACACACACACACACACACACTCACACACACCCACACACACCCACACACACACACACACACACTCACTCACTCACTTTAAAATTGTGTGTGTGTATGTGTGTGTGAGTGTGGGTGTGTGTGTGTGTGTGTGTGTGTGTGTGTGTGTGTGTGTGTGGGCGTGTACATCTATACAAATGAGGAAAAAATCTGTACACACTTGGTAACAAATGGAGAATTTGAAAAAAATGGGGATGCCAAAAAATTCCCCATTTTTTATATTTAGTCAAGTTTTGACTAAATATTTTAACATCGAGGGGGAATCGAAACGAGGGTCGTGGTGTATGTGCGTCTGTCTGTCTGTGTGTGTGTGTGTGTAGAGCGATTCAGACTAAACTACTGGACCGATCGTTATGAAATTTGACATGAGAGTTCCTGGGTATGAAATCCCCGAACGTTTTTTTCATTTTTTTGATAAATGTCTTTGATGACGTCATATCCGGCTTTTTGTGAAAGTTGAGGCGGCACTGTCACGCCCTCATTTTTCAACCAAATTGGTTGAAATTTTGGTCAAGTAATCTTCGACGAAGCCCGGGGTTCGGTATTGCATTTCAGCTTGGTGGCTTAAAAATTAATTAATGACTTTGGTCATTAAAAATCTGAAAATTGTAAAAAAAAATAAAAATGTATAAAACGATCCAAATTTACGTTTATCTTATTCTCCATCATTTGCTGATTCCAAAAACATATAAATATGTTATATTCGGATTAAAAACAAGCTCTGAAAATTAAATATATAAAAATTATTATCAAAATGTTTTTTTCGAAATCAATTCAAAAACACTTTCATCTTATTCCTTGTCGGTTCCTGATTCCAAAAATATATAGATATGATATGTTTGGATTAAAAACACGCTCAGAAAGTTAAAACGAAGAGAGGTACAGAAAAGCGTGCTATTCTTCTTAGCGCAACGAATACCCCGCTCTTCTTGTCAATTCCACGGGCACTGCCTTTGCCACGGGCGGTGGAGTGACGATGCTACGAGTATACGGTCTTGCTGCGTTGCGTTGCGTTCAGTTTCATTCTGTGAGTTCGACAGCTACTTGACTAAATATTGTATTTTCGCCTTACGCGACTTGTTATATTTAGTCAAGTTTTGACTAAATATTTTAACGTAGAGGGGGGAATCGAGACGAGGGTCGTGGTGTATGTGTGTGTGTGTGTGTGTGTGTGTGTGTGTGTGTGTGTGTGTGTGTGTGTGTGTGTGTGTGTGTGTCTGTCTGTCTGTGTGTGTGTGTAGAGCGATTCAGACTAAACTACTGGACCGATCTTTATGAAATTTGACATGAGAGTTCCTGGGTATGAAATCCCCGAACGTTTTTTTCATTTTTTTGATAAATGTCTTTGATGACGTCATATCCGGCTTTTCGTGAAAGTTGAGGCGGCACTGTCACGCCCTCATTTTTCAACCAAATTGGTTGAAATTTTGGTCAAGTAATCTTCGACGAAGCCCGGACTTCGGTATTGCATTTCAGCTTGGTGGCTTAAAAATTAATTAATGACCTTGGTCATTAAAAATCTGAAAATTGTAAAAAAAAATAAAAATTTATAAAACGATCCAAATTTACGTTTATCTTATTCTCCATCATTTGCTGATTCCAAAAACATATAAATATGTTATATTCGGATTAAAAACAAGCTCTGAAAATTAAATATATAAAAATTATTATCAAAATTAAATTTTCGAAATCAATTTAAAAACACTTTCATCTTATTCCTTGTCGGTTCCTGATTCCAAAAACATATAGATATGATATGTTTGGATTAAAAACACGCTCAGAAAATTAAAACAAAGAGAGGTACAGAAAAGCGTGCTATCCTTCTTAGCGCAACTACTACCCCGCTCTTCTTGTCAATTTCACTGCCTTTGCCATGAGCGGTGGACTGACGATGCTACGAGTATACGGTCTTGCTGCGTTGCATTGCGTTCAGTTTCATTCTGTGAGTTCGACAGCTACTTGACTAAATGTTGTATTTTCGCCTTACGCGACTTGTTTCAACTATATTTCCTGAAAGTACATGCCTCAATTTGACGGAAAGAATGTCATAACAATGTTCAAAATGACATTCTTTCCGTCCTCTATAGGCGACGAAATAGGTCAAATTTTGTGCCTTTTTTAGTGTAAAATTCGTCGATGCCGGAGCGAGTACTGCACTCAGTGCCGTTGTAGTGCAAGTGCACTACAAAGGCACTGCGCCCAGTGCCGTTGTAGTGCAAGTGCACTACAAACGCACTATCCGTTGTGTGAATGTGTGTATTAGCAAGTCCTCATTTGTGACCTTATACACGTATGTGTGTGTGTGTGTGTGTGTGTGTGTGTGTGTGTGTGTGTGTGTGTGAACATGATTACAACATCACGAAAGAACGTACTTCCTAATCTACCTTTATCTTTCATGCAAAGGGGCGGTACAGAATATATAATCATGTGTTCTGGTTGTACTGGGTAATCTTTAAGTAGGCGATCTTAAATCGCTCAGAAAGCAGCTGACAAGAGCATGCGTCGTTACTGTCACCTGCACACACACTTAGGGGCTCCGCTCACATATGTAACTTCAGCAGGACCGACGACGCACTGCAGATTATCCCAGCCCGCTATGTACACGTTGCATGAAAGGAAAACAGGCCAAGTACTCGTCATAATTCCTATCGCGGCATAAATAATAGGCCGTGCGTCGTCTGTGCCGCTGAAACTGCGCAGGTATATTCTGCCCATTAGATACTTCGTACATACGTGTAAAAGGTAGTTTAAAACAAGTCGCGTAAGGCGAAAATACAACATTTAGTCAAGTAGCTGTCGAACTCACAGAATGAAACTGAACGCGATGCAACGCAGCAAGACCGTATACTCGTAGCATCGTCAGTCCACCGCTCACGGCAAAGGCAGTGAAATTGACAAGAAGAGCGGGGTAGTAGTTGCGCTGAGAAGGATAGCGCGCTTTTCTGTACCTCTCTTCGTTTTAACTTTCTGAGCGTGTTTTTAATCCAAACATATCATATCTATATTTTTTTGGAATCAGGAACCGACAAGGAATAAGATGAAAGTGTTTTTAAATTGATTTCGAAAATTTAATTTTGATAATAATTTTTATATATCTAATTTTCAGAGCTTGTTTTTAATCCAAATATAACATATTTATATGTTTTTTGAATCGGCAAATGATGAAGAATAAGATGAATGTAAATTGGGATCGTTTGATATTAAAAAATATTTTTTTTACAATTTTCAGATTTGTAATGACCAAAGTCATTAATTACTTTTTAAGCCACCAAGCTGAAATGCAATACCGAAGTCCGGGCTTTGTCGAACATTACTTCACCAAAATTTCAACCAATTTGGTTGAAAAATGAGGGCGTGACAGTGCCGCCTCAACTTTCACAAAAAGCCGGATATGACGTCATCAAAGACATTTATCAATAAAAGGAAAAAAACGTTCGGGGATATCATACCCAGGAACTCTCATGTCAAATGTCATAAAGATCGGTCCAGTAGTTTGGTCTGAATCGCTCTACACGCACGCACGCACACACACACACACACACACACACACACACACACACACACACACACACACACACACATATACACACACACATACACCACGACCCTCGTCTCGATTCCCCCCTCTATGTTAAAACATTTAGTCATAACTTGACTAAATGCAAAAAAGACACATATTCTCGCATTCGTCATTTACAGGTGTAGGTACCACAGATGTTGGTACATTTATTTCACTTGCAAGAAATCTCAACAAGTCTTTTTACATTTAGTCAAGTTTTGACTAAATGTTTTAACATAGAGGGGGGAATCGAGACGAGGGTCGTGGTGTATATGTGTGTGTCTGTCTGTCTGTCTGTGTGTGTGTGTGTGTGTAGAGCGATTCAGACTAAACTACTGGGCCGATCTTTATGAAATTTGACATGAGAGTTCCTGGGTATGATATCCCCGGACGTTTTTTTCTTTGAATACAACCTATCATATCTCTATGTTTTTGGAATCAGGAAACGATAAAGAATAAGATGAAATCATTTTTGGATCGATTTCTTACATTTTAATCGTAAGACTAATTAATCTATTTTCGTTAATTGTGATAACATTTTAAGAGTAAACATGACATATGTATATATTTTTAGATTCAGAATGTCATGAAGAATACGATGCAATCAATTTTAAATCTGTTTGCGAAAAATCGATTTTAATGACAACTTTAATGAGCAAACTCATTAATTAATTTGTAAGCCTCCAAGCTGAAATGCAATACCAAAGTCCGGGCATCGTCGAAGATTACTTGACCAAAATTTCAACCAATTTGGTTGAAAAATGAGAGCGTGACAGTGCCGCCTCAACTTTCACGAAAAGCCGGATATGACGTCATCAAAGACATTTATCCAAAAAATGAAAAAACCGTCTGGGGATATCATACCCAGGAACTCCCATGTAAAATTTCATGAAGATCGGTCTTGTAGTTTTCTCTAAATCCCTCTACACACACACACACACACATACACCTCACCCTCGTCTCGATTCCCCCCTCTACGTTAAAACATTTAGTCAAAACTTGACTAAATGTAAAAAGTCATATTTAGACTACAAACATCGTGGGGCCGTGCGGACCCATGTTTCTCAAAGAAGGAAATGAGAAGCATGGGTCCGCACGGCCCCAGGTTGACTTCCGTGTGTAGTCGATAACCCGGACGGGCAAAGGTTAAACTTGTGCCTTGTGTACCTATCATGTGAGGCTTCGTTAAGGGGATACCATTGTTCAGAACGTTTTGGAGGAGTTTCTTGCGACTCTGACTAATTTGAAGAATCTGGGGAACATACTGTCCCTTAAAAGCCCAGGCTGCCTCAAATGGTTTACAGAACGATGTAAATCTTCTCACGAAAAAAGCAGTTCTAAGTTGCATTTAACAGCATTAAATGACACGTACAGTACAGATCGTTTTAATGTCTATTTAGCTTGCGTAAACCACACACCAGATTTCGTGGTTTATTTTACCCCTGAGCCATCATGAACCCGTGTAACACATTTTCCTTTTTTTCTTCACACAATTTAGTCGTCAGTTTGTGATTTCAATGCGACTCGCTGCATCTGCAATAGCACGTAATTGTGTACCTCTGAATCTAAAATGCAACAAACGACTGCGAGTCACACGAACTTATCGGCGGCGTTTGGCGTCAAAGTGGCAAACGATATGCAGAAAATTCGTCTGCTTGCGGAAACACGAGCTTAGCGTGACCTGCTTCGGGGCTCCCTTTTTTTTAAACTTTTAAAACTTCGAGTTGTACTGATCTTG
>NW_027126033.1:0-5000 GCF_037325665.1 Littorina saxatilis | reverse complement strand
GTGCCGTGTCTGTCCATGAGTAGTTTAGCGTGCCGTGTCTGTCCATGAGTAGTTTAGCGTGCCGTGTCTGTCCATGAGTAGTTTAGCGTGCCGTGTCTGTCCATGTGCCTGTGCGGGTACGTGTGAATGTGTGTCGTGAAGTGAACTAACTTTCGTGCACTCTCCTTCCTCTTTTCAACGTTCAAAGCCATTTAACTCGAAATCCAAAGTCCATTCTTAGTCCAGGTTACGCGTCTTCAGCTTACACGACACTAAAAGCGGGCAGTGTCGGCCTTACCAGGTTTTACCGTGCACTGAATGAAATTCCTTCGCCTACTGACGTCATTGGAGCCGCAGACCAGGCCAGACGCTACTTTCAACACAATGCTAAGTGTCTGGGGTTCCGATGAGCTAGTGAAGATGTGTAGTTTCTTTTAACGCCCACACTTCTTTTACTTTCGCCGGTTACACGCCATTTGCTTTTGTCTTAGAACGATCTATTCTTAAAATGGGTGTATGTGTGTGCTTGTGTGTGCAAGGTTGCTTCGGGAACTAACTGTTAGCATTCTAAATCTTAGAACAGAGTGTATAATAATGTGGTCACTTCATTTTAAGCCTTTGTCTGACGTTCTGTTTAGTTTTAAACAGGTGTGTTTATTTGTGCAGGTGGTTGCTTTTGGAAACTGACTGTTACTATTAACAGTTTTAAAACAGAGGGTATGGTAATGTGGTCACTATACCTTACTCAAGGTATTTGTTACGGCTTACTCCTTACGCACATTCTGCATGCCTTTGGAATCTCAATTTGTTAAGTCTCTGATTTTGTTAAAACATGGCGTTTCTCATCTTGTTAATTGGTTTTTATTTATATCCTGTCGGCAGGTTGGATTTTACAGACGCTATCGGTGGACACGAGCAAAATGTGTGTGTGTGTGTGTGTGTGTGTGTGTGTGTGTGTGTGTGTGTGTGTGTGTGTGTGTGTGTGTGTGTGTGTGTGTTTGTGTGTGTGTGTTTGTGTCAGTGTGTATGCGTGTGTCTCTGCACACTTAGGTCAGTATCGCACCGCTTCTTTATGAGAGAGAGAGAATGCAAAAAAGTAAGACAGAGACAGAGAGACAGTCAAACAGACAGACAGACAGACATGAGACAGGCAAACAGACACAGCGTGACAAAGAGCAGAATCGAACTATCTAGAAGGAATCAAGAGTTTAAGGCAGAGCCGGGAGACAGAGAGATAGACCGAAAGACAGACAGGTAGACAAACAAATCACGAGTTTACGGCAGAGAGAGACAGCGAGATAGACCGAAAGACAGACAGGTAGACAGACAAACAGGCAGACATACAGACAGGTATAGACAGGAGGAATGCACAGAGACAAAGAGAAGACGGCCATAACAATATCACCACGCTTTTTCGGAACATTTCAGGTCCGTTTGAACAGGCACTGGACTGTTCCGGAACAAAAAGAACACCACGGCACGGTCACATGAGATGCGCCATGTTGTGACGTCATGGCCTCGATGATATCTTTTTGTGTCAACGCGACCGCTCCACTGGGCACGACATTTCATTTCTCAGATCTCGGTTGCGTGCAATGGAGCGAGGTGCAGGTGGGGGAATGGGCGGAATCGGGGGAGGGGGGAGCGAGGCGGAGTCAGATGTCGGTTTGAATCGAAGAATACATTGATTGATTGGGAGTCGGAAAAGGGCAAGGGGGGGGGGGGGGGGGGGCGAGGAGGAAGGTGAGAGGAGGGGGGGGGGGGACGAGGAGGGAGGTGAGAGGAGGGGGAGGGGGGAGAGAGGGAAAGGAGAAGTATGTCTGTTCCGCTGGTTGCATTGACGTTTCAATTTGTAAGGAATCTTTGACAAGTACAGATTGAGATCTATTCAATTTTCCTGACCCCTGTAGGCTTTTAGGTTTTCCCGTGTGGCTTTGTCAAGTCATTGTAGTTTGATATGAAGAGGTTGGTTTTTTTTAGCGCCTGATTTATAGGCGGAGCGGGGGGGGGGGGGGTGGGTGTGGAGGGGGCGGGGTTACGTAAATGTGCCTTTTTACATTTGGTCAGGTTTTGACTAAATGTTTTAACATAGAGGGGGAATCGAGACGAGGGTCGTGGTGTATGTGTGTGTGTCTGTGTGTGTCTGTGCGTGTGTGTGTGTAGAGCGATTCAGAGTAAACTACTGGACCGATCTTTATGAAATTTTACATGAGTGTTCCTGGGAATGATATCCCCAGATGTTTTTTTTTCATTTTTTCGATAAATGTCTTTTATGACGTCATATCCGGCTTTTTGTAAATGTTGAGGCGGCACTGTCACACCTTCATTTTTCAATCAAATTGATTGAAATTTTGGCCAAGCAATCTTCGACAAAGATCGCACTTCGGTATTGCATTTCAGCATTGAGGCTTAAAAATTAATTAATGACTTTGGTCATTAGAAATCTAAAAATTGTAATTACAACTGTTTTTATAAAACGATCCAAAATTACTTTTATTTTATTCTTCATCATGTTCTGATTCAAAAAACATATACATATGTTATATTCGGATTAAAAACAAGTTCTGAAAATTAAAAATATAAAAATTATGATTAAAAATAAATTTCCGAAATCGTTTTAAAAACAATTTCATCTTATTCCTTGTCGGTTCCTGATTCCAAAAACATATAGATATGGTATGTTTGGATTAAAAACACGCTCAGAAAGTTCAAACGAAGAGAGGTACAGTAAAGCGTGCTATGCAGCACAGCGCAACCGCTACCGCGCTAAACAGGCTCGTCACTTTCACTGCCTTTTGCACTAGCGGCGGACAACGGTCATTGTGAAAAAATGCAGTGCGTTCAGTTTCATTCTGTGAGTTCCACAGCTTGACTAAATGTAGTAATTTCGCCTTACGCGACTTGATAAAGTGAATCGAGGATCCACGGTTGGTAAAATGGTTCGTTACGTAGGACACAGAGGGTTGTTAACTGAAATGTGCGTGTGTGTGGGAGTGTGTGTGTGTGTGTGTGTGTGTGTGTACGTGCGAGCGTGCGTGCGTGTGTGCGTGCGTGCGTGCGTTCGTCCATGTGTGCTCACGTGCGTGTCCGCGTGCTCGTGTACGTGCATGCGTGATTGTTTGCGAGCGTGCGTGCGTGTCTGTCTGTCCGTGAGGAAAGTATTCATTGGTTTCACTTCTATAGCAACTTCATTGTTGTCGTTCGTATTGGTACTGATTGCGTTACTGTTCTCGACTTTCATGGTACCTGTTTTCTTTTTGTCTATACCTGTCTTTTCTGTATGGTAACTGTGCCGTTTTAAAAACTTCCACTCGTAACTATAGGGGATGGGAAGAGAGAAATACTAGTTGTGTTGTTTGATGTGATATATCTATACACCACACATTAATTTCTCATTTGAGATTGTAAAGTGATCTTTGTCCCTACGTCTCTTACAACTACACCTTTTTAAAAGCCACCACCACTCCACCCCCTCCCCCAATACCCAACGCGGTGACTTGCTTGCTTCTCTTCTTTTTTTCTTGCACCAGCTGCGTCTTTTTTTGCACTAGCCATATGTACTCGATGACTATACACGCTAATTGCTTTACCAACAGCTGGAGACATGCTAAATTAAGTTCCCTGCAAAATATTGTGGTCTAGGACCCCTTCAATGTTGAGATATGTTAATTTTCATTTTGATCTGGATCGTCCTATTTATAGATTTGGCAACACATGTAACGTTGATGCAAGGGAGCTAACACCGCGGCTTTGTTGACATCCTCACTTTTTCAGAGGCTAGAACAAGCTGTAATGCATGTATTATAGTCCGCGCATGGTGACATATCGTCATTATATGGTCTTATGGTGCGTTTGACATCGATTATGGGCAAACTACAATTTGTAAACACGGGAGCGCGTACATATGCCTTTTAAAGAACCGCCGCTTGGAATGCACAAAACACCCGGATACATGCACATTCATATGCAGACACAAAACATTACACCTACCAAGTTCGAAAACAATTTTTCCAGCCAACTTGGCCCTGAGTCAAAATGTTCGACTGTGATCTCTCTCTGTACGGAACGCGGATCGTATCAACTGATGTATCAAATTGATGCATCCAAAACCAAGATTTGATGCATCATTTTCACAATGTGATGCATCATTTTCACAAAAGGATGCATCATTTTCAAAAAGGATGCATCATTTTCCAAAACTGATGCATCCGATACGAAAATGATGCATCCTTTTAGAAAATGATGCATCATTTTGATGCATCATTTTGATGCATCACTTTCGGTTTTGTATGCATGCGAAAGATCATTCATTTCCGGTCTTTCCGTAAGAAATGCCTGAGCACGGAAAAACTTGAAATGACATTTTGACGAATATAAACAGATTGGTTAGATAGAACAAAAATAAACGTACAACATACCATTAAATAGGGAACAAGTCAAAGTCACGGCATTATGCATTTTAAAGCATTTTTTGTTTTGTTTGTGGTTTGTTTTCTGTGCACACGAAGTTTTGACGCCCTTGACCTTCGACTCAAACTTTCGTTTTCCGACGTTCGTTTCGCTTCGTATTCCGGTTCAAATTTTGCTTTTTTGCTCGGCACTTTCCAGAAAAATCCGAAAATTCTGATGCATCCAAACGATGCATCAAATTGTGAAAATGATGCATCAAATTATTGGTGTTAGATGCATCAATTTGATGCATCAGTTGATACGATCCGCGTTCCGTATCTCTGTCTCTCTCTGTCTCGGTCTCGGTCTGTCTCTGCCTCGCTCGCTCTCCCTCTGTCTGTCTGTCTGTCTGTCTGTGTTTCTATCTCTCTGTGTCTCAGTCTGTCTGTCTGTCTGTCTGTCTGTCTGTCTCTCTCCCTCTCTCTCACTTCCTCTCTCTCTTCCCACATTATATGCCTATCTGTGTCTCTGCCTCTATTTGTCTGTCTGTTGTGTCTCTGTTTGTCTGTCCATCTCTATCTCTTTCTCTCTCTTTCTGTGTCTCTCCCTCTTCGTCTCCTTCTCCCTCCCTA
>NW_027126032.1:0-2000 GCF_037325665.1 Littorina saxatilis | reverse complement strand
CCAAAGCTGGACAGAGCGAAGAGGCGTGATAGGGAGGGGGGTGGGGGGGGGGGGGAGGGGGGGGGGGAGGGGGGGGGAAGCGGGGGAGACGGCGAGAAGCAGAGTGGTGAGGAATCATAATGATGAAAGAGAAATTCATAGCATCATCATTTTCAACATCTCATTTATCAAAATAATGAAAAGAACTGTGTCATCACTAAATAACAACTGGGACAGCAACAAAAATAAAATAAAAGTGGAGGGGGGGAGAGCGAGAGAGAGAAAGCAGAGAGAGAGAGAGAGAGAGAGAGAGAGAGAGAGAGAGAGAGAGAGAGAGAGAGAGAGAGAGAGAGAGACTCAGACTCAGACTCAGAACTTTATTACAAAAGGATAAAGGTTTTAGGCAAAGCCTATTCTTCCAACCTGTCCTTTATACAACACATAAAGACAGACGGACATAAAAAATAAAAATTCAATCATATAAGATACAGAATTACATTGTATGGATTGCAACACAATGTGCATTTAAGGAATTATATAAGGAGAACTCAAAAATTACAAAATTACATTGACATAGTTAAACCTTTCATTTTGAGAATTAAGTTGCTCAAATCAGCTACACATCCGTTAACACTAGTACAAATGTTCAACAAAATAACAATCGAACAAGACATTTCATTCACGAATGATGTGTGAACGTGACTGTCTCTTAAACATTTTCACTGAAGTTGCATTTCTTATCTGTTGGGGGAAGGAGTTCCAGAGAAAAGCTCCCGAGAAGGCTATAAGCTCGATTTGTAGAGGTCTATGCGAGGTATAGGAGGGATGATTTTTTGGGACCCATATCTTTTTGTGGCATGTTTGAAATGTGATTGCAAATATTTAGGACAGTCGTCATTTAGAATTGTATACATGAACACAGCCTTGTTTAACGTCAACTGTTCTTTTACTGTTCTTTCAAGGGGAGGAAATTCAGGAGCTTTAGTTTATCATCCGTGGAATAAGTTTTGCAGCTCGGCGATGCAGGGAATTGAGTCTTTTTAAATGAACATCACTGCAGTTATCCCAAAGTCTCGAAGCGAAGTTAATATGAGGCATTATGTGGGCGTAATAGAACATTTTGAGTGCTTCAGAATCGGCGTAATGCCTTAATTTTGATAACAGGTACAAGAGAGAGAGAGAGAGAGAGAGAGAGAGAGAGAGAGAGAGAGAGAGAGAGAGAGAGAGAGAGAGAGAGAGAGAGAGAGAGAGAGAGAGGGAGAGAGAGAGAGAGAGAGAGAGAGAGAACAGATAGAGAGAGAGAGAGAGAGAGAGAGAACAGATAGAGAGAGAGAGAGAGAGAGAGAGAGAGAGAACAGATAGAGAGAGAGAGAGAGAGAGAGAGAGAGAGAGAACAGATAGAGAGAGAGAGAGAGAGAGAACAGATAGAGAGAGAGAGAGAGAGAGAGAGAGAACAGATAGAGAGAGAGAGAGAGAGAGAGAGAGAGAGAGAACAGATAGAGAGAGAGAGAGAGAGAGAACAGATAGAGAGAGAGAGAGAGAGAACAGATAGAGAGAGAGAGAGAGAGAGAGAGAACAGATAGAGAGAGAGAGAACAGAGAGAGAGAGAGAGAGAGAGAGAGAACAGATAGAGAGAGAGAGAGAGAGAGAGAGAGAGAGAGAGAGAGAGAGAGAGAGAGAGAGAGAGAGAGAGAGAGAGAGAGAGAGAGAGAATAACAGAAAAACAGACAGACACACAGACAGACGTAGAACGAGAGATCTAGAGAGAGAGAGAGAGAGAGAGAGAGAGAGAGAGAGAGAGAGAGAGAGAGAGAGGAGAGAGAGAGGAGAGAGAGAGAGAGAGAGGAGAGAGAGAGGAGAGAGAGAGAGAGAGGGTGGTGGTGGTGGGGGGGGGGGGGGGAGATAGGCAGAAAGAGAGAGGCAGAGAATAAAAGAAAGCTTTTAAACTGATGTCTGAGCTTGCAACACTAAGTATGCTTCTGCGCCCTGACAGTGCAAATCCGACTTTGCTATTTTCGGTA
>NW_027126031.1:0-7000 GCF_037325665.1 Littorina saxatilis | reverse complement strand
CTTGACGCCCTGCACGTGTTGACGTCAAGCCAGATGTGTGAATTGTGTGCGATGATACTTTCAGGTCTTGACGCCTTGCACATGTTGACGTCCAGACAGGAGCAGGAACTTCGCGTGGACTTAATGAAGTGGGATGGGACAAAAGGTTACGCCACATACAGCAACTTCTCCATCAGCGACAGCAGCAACAACTACCGTCTAAACCTTGGCAACTTCACTGGGGGCAACGCTGGTAGGTGCATGATGATGCTTGTGTTAGAATAATCAAAACCGTAAAAAAAAGAGTACTGTTTTGTTTATTTCTGCCATTAACTTCCAATTTGAAGTCGGTTTGAGATCAAGAAATCAAGCACGTCAATGTTGAATGGCTTTCCCTAAGTCAATATGTGTGTTGCTCTGCTGTCTGTGTCTCTGCCTACCATGTGACATGTACAGTATTCTTGGTCTTCAAAAATACACAAATGTATGGCATAAGATACATAAATGGCAATTGGATATCCCTGCGATGTTTGAAGGAAACTGAAACACACACACACACACACACACACACACACACACACACACACACACACACACACTCATACATACACACATACACACACACTCACACACACCGTCAAACACCTCCCCCCCCCTCATACACACACACACAAAACACACACACTGACGAGTCTACAAATGTCGTTCCCCAGGTGACAGGCTCAACTATCATCTTGGTATGCAGTTCAGCACGTGGGACAGGGACCACGACTGGGAAAGCTGGGACAACTGTGCAGAGGTATACCACGGCGCCTGGTGGTACCATTCTTGCTACAGCTCCAACTTGAACGGCCTGTACATGACCGGAAGCAGTAATCCACAGGCACCAGGAATAGAGTGGGGCTTTGCCTCCTACCTTAAATTCGCTGAGATGAAGATCCGAGCAGCATGAACAAGGGGAGCATGTCTGCCGTTGATCAGAAGACTAGAACGGTTCAGATGATGGCACGTTTTATTATTGACAAAACGATACAGTCACACACACCCGTCTCGGTCTTTGGATGTGGTTAGTCGAGACTATCTTAATAATATAGTTTGGGCGATGACTCTGCTACTTTGATGCCGACATCCTGAGTAAATGTTTTTATATTGCTTCACGCGACTTGTTTATTATTCTTGATTCGCAACGGTAGCAGTACCTCTGTTTGGGAAGTCTTAGTAACATTGGCATACACCTGTTGAGCAAATCGTTAAATAAATCGCACATTAAGACGTGGTATCTACACTTTGTAACGCAAGTTATAACTCACAAACAACTAAATTCTTTCTTGTTTTGTTTTAAAGGTAGTTTGAGATTATCGGAAGAACGTGATTGATATATGATACTTCAAAGTGACTTAATCAAGTGTTTATTAAATACGTATTTGTATAGTTTGACCGATTACTGCGACCAGTTTTTTTTCTTCTGTGTTGTATTCTGGTTGTCTATCAGGCAATCCTTCCATTTGAACCACCCGGGACAATTACTGTGCTCTTTAAATCTCTTTTACCACAGCTTCCGTGTCTTATCTTATTGAAAGCTAGTGTGGAACCTGAACCTTTATCCTTGTAAGATATGTTCTATATCAATCAAACTTCACCTTATGCGTAAATGCCCCCCTCCCCCCTACACCAAATCCTTCATTTAAATATTTTTGGTTTCTTTCTGCACGGCCCTGGCTTTGTCTGGTTCTTGATTCACACCTGTCACTGTAGTTCACTGAGAATGTTTTGCAACAATTACTGTGCTTGTGCGAACCGGTCCCGATGATGTATTGATTTTTGTGAAATATTTGTAACCAAGCATTGTTAATAATGCATGACCATTCTCATTGGGCGAGGGCAGCATGTAAGACAGGACCTATTTGGGTAAGCCATTATCAGCGCTAATGAAAATAAATCCCACTTGTGTTATCTTGTCTTATCTTATCTTAGCTTATCTTAGCTTAGCTTAGCTTATCTTATCTTATCTTATCATATCTTATCTTATCATATCTTATCTTATCTTATCTTATCTTATCTTATAACTTGTTGTGTGGTCATATTTTACGCCATCTCAATTAATTCTTATTTTATCTTACCTTATCTTATCTTATCTTAGCTTATAACTAGTTGTGTGGTCATATTGTACGCCATCTTAATTAATTCTTATCTTATCTTATCTTATCTTAGCTTAGATTATCTTAGCTTAGCTTAGCTTAGCTTAGCTTAGCTTAGCTTAGCTTATAACTTGTTGTGTGGTCATATTTTACGCCATCTTAATTAATTCTTGTCTTATCTTATTTTATCTTATCTTATCTTATCTTATCTTATCTTAGCTTATAACTAGTTGTGTGGTCATATTGTACGCCATCTTAATTAATTCTTATCTTATCTTATCTTATCTTAGCTTAGCTTAGCTTAGCTTATAACTTGTTGTGTGGTCATATTTTACGCCATCTTAATTAATTCTTATCTTATCTTATCTTATCTTATCTTATCTTAGCTTAGCTTAGCTTAGCTTAGCTTAGCTTAGCTTAGCTTAGCTTAGCTTAGCTTAGCTTAGCTTAGCTTAGCTTAGCTTAGCTTAGCTTAGATTATAACTTGTGTGGTCATATTTTACGCCATCTGAATTATCTTATCTTATCTTATCTTAGCTTAGCTTAGCTTAGCTTAGCTTAGCTTAGCTTAGCTTAGCTTAGCTTAGCTTAGCTTATTTTATCTTATCTTAGCTTAGCTTAGCTTAGCTTAGCTTAGCTTAGCTTAGCTTAGCTTAGCTTAGCTTAGCTTAGCTTAGCTTAGCTTAGCTTTTAACTTGTTGTGTGGTCATATTTTACGCCATCTTAATTAGTGGTCATATTTTACGCCATCTTAATTAATTCTTATCTTATGTTATCTTATCTTATCTTATCTTATCTTATCTTATCTTATCTTATCTGATCTTATCTGATCTTATCTTATCTTATCTTATCTTATCTTATCTTATCTTATCTTATCTTATCTTATGCATAGACCTGCAGGTGGTCTTTGCTAGCTGCTATCACACTTTCACACTTACACACAACAGGATATTCTCAAAGTAGGATCAGCCATCAGAAAACAAGGGTGTGAGTTATCCCAGAATATAGCTATTCTGATGAACACGTGGGGGAATTCGGGGGCTGTGATTGGATGGTCTCTTCCGATCATCAAAGCATAATGCTACGGAAGTCGGCCATTTTTCTCAATGTCCAAAAGCATATTGTCAATAACAAAAACACATGATTCCGCCGTTTACCCATCTGTACCACGCGGCGATGTTTCTATCGACAACAGCATACACTGACAACTTGAAATTCTTCTCGGGAATGTTTTTCAGCTTCACAAATGTCGATAGCATACCCTTTTCTGCTAACTTCCCGATGAAACAGGACTAAACCAATTATTTTTTGTCCCTAAACACCACAAAATGCCCAAAGTCGAAAGATGTAGTACAAACAGGGGAGTAATCTTATCTTATCTTATCTTATCTTATCTTATCTTATCTTATCTTATCTTATCTTATCTCTTATCTTATCTTATCTTATCTTATCTTATCTTATCTTATCTTATCTTATCTTATCTTAGCTTAGCTTAGCTTAGCTTAGCTTGTGTGGTATATTTTACGCCATCTTAATTAATACCAAGCAGTTTGGACGGCTGTGGCGACTTTCACGTTAAAAAAGTGTACTTTGTTCTCCGTCACGCGGCAAAGTTTGTGCTGTCGGTTTCTCAAACATCCACCTATTAACAGCTTTGTAGCATTAACATTCTCTCTCTCTCAAAGATTATTTGAATTACAGAAGAACGAAACTGCACGGTACATGCCAACTTCCTGTCAAACTCTGTCAAGTTTTGAACTCGTCCTTACCTTTTTAATCCACTCAAAGCTAAACGAATTATATTTAAGGTGGAAGTTAAAGGCATATGTACGCGCTCCCGTGTTTACAAAGTGTAGTTTGCCCATAATCGATGTCAAACGCACCATAAGACCATATAATGACGATATGTCACCATGCGCGGACCATAATACATGCATTACAGCTTGTTCTAGCCTCTGAAAAAGTGAGGATGTCAACAAAACGGAGATTTAATAAACGAAACGTCGGGACGTTTCGTTTTGAAGTTGTGGTAAACGTCATCATTTCGGGAGTCTCTCGCTGGAAAGGTGAAGGTCAACTGAAACGGAACGTGGAACGTCAAAACGCAGTCACGTTTTCCACCCCCAAAAAACGAACAATATTTCGTCAACTTTTGTGAGTATTTTTGCACACTAACAGTTTTATTTGTTGGCCATTTTATGCATTGCTAGATTCATCAACCCTTTCACAGTCTTTCAGCGCTGAGAATGTGTTCATTGGAGGTAGACAACTGTTGTGAACTGAAATATTTTGAAGGGTGCTGATCCTGGTACATTTATCCAACTTCATGGTGAAGAAAGCAAATGGCGAAGCAGAAGTAGGTCATCGCATCGAATTTTTATTCTGGCTTCGTATGTGATTTTGTATAAACAAAGTCTGTGTGATTTATTTGGACTGAAAATAATCAAAGTATGCCCCATTCTGGACCACCTCCTAGGGGTTTTTTTCCATTCTGATCGAGGACAGACGTGATAATTTCACTTGAAGATTTATCGCCCTTCCTTCATTCCGAAACGAAACGTGAATACATCTAAATCTTGTCTGGGGCCTATGCCGTCTCGTTTCACGTTCCGTTTCGCGGGGTGACTCATTCACCAAACGAAACGAGCTGCAAAACGAAACGTGCTGTCCTTGAATCTCCCTAAAGCCGCGGTGTTAGCTCCCTTGCATCAACGTTACATGTGTTGCCAAATCTATAAATAGGACGATCCAGATCAAAATGAAAATTAACATATCTCAACATTGAAGGGGTCCTAGACCACAATATTTTGCAGGGAACTTAATTTAGCATGTCTCCAGCTGTTGGTAAAGCAATTAGCGTGTATAGTCATCGAGTACATATGCCTTTAAGTCAACTAATTCGTACGAAAGCCACAGTTTACAATTGCTTCGTGCGCCTTTGTTCCTTGACCAACTCTCTTGATCTTGGTACCGCCGACGTGGGGATAATATGTACAAAAATGGATACCATTTTGTCGAAAGTAAGCATTATATTAAAACGTGAATCATGCTTCATCAAAGCACTCTGATGCTGCATAATCAGTTGTCATGCTTTGTAACTGATGGGGGGGGGCTGCATGGTTGTCCATATCAGTAGATTTCTTAGCTGTATAACGTGTACCACTGTTCCCAGTTAAATATAACCGATATTTTACAGAAATAGCAGTCGTGGTGGATCCCTTAACCTTATATCACCTACACTAAGCAATGGACTCTTTAAGAATAGAGTATCGCTTTCTGGAACCTCAATCTGGAACTTACTTGCCTAATTCCGTACTCCTTTAAACCAGCCTTAAACTTTGAAGAAAGTTTGACATACATTTGATAATACCAGAAATGATTTCACTGAACACTTACATGTATAATCAGGGCTCCCCACAGACGCCCCACTCAGAAGGTCCGGGACCCCCAGTTTGAACAATTAGAGGGTCCATGGACTCCCTCGGATAAGTTCCAAAGGGTCCCCAGAGTCCAGGGAGCCCCGATAAATATTCGACGTTTTTTTTGTAATGTGCTTTCGCGATGTTGTGTGGCCGTTTTAATGCTCGTTAGTCTAACGGTTATTTACTTACACGGTTGTGCACATTTGACTGAAACCATTTTTTCTTTAATATTTCTGGAATTTTGCCCAATTTAATCTTTGTGGAAGAGCTCTTTTTTGTGTGAAATTTATTGTAACACTTTTGTACTCAAGCGGGTTTGTTATAGATAGGTATTTCCCGTTTTCAGCAATTACCTGTCTGCCAATAACAGCGAAAGTAGTACGCAAGTGATGGAAAGCTTGTCTTTGTTTTTGTTATTTCCTCAAAATGCGTTCAAATGATTTTGTTCATTTTTTTCGTTTAAGATATTGCTCTGAAAAAAATGCTGTTTAGTATTCAGTTCGCCTCAAAAGGACTGTGGCAACTAACAAAAAAATGTTTTATTTCACAAAAACGCTTAGATATCGTCATTATGACACATTAAAAATCAAGAGAGCAATCTGAAACAATGAAAAATCAGTTTATTGTAACGCATTTGCTTTTCGTGCAAAAATAATAGTGCTGAAGAGCTGGCAAATGCACAAACAAAAATTGTATTTGCGGAATAAATAAAAAAGAAATTAACATCTGTCTTGAAAACTGTTTGAAACAGAAATAAAATCAATCAATCAATCAATGAGTCTTATATCGCGCATATTCCGTGGGTACAGTTCTAGGCGCTCTGCAGTGATGCCGTGTGAGATGAAATTTTATACGGCCAGTAGATTGCAGCCATTTAGGCGCATATTTACCTTTCACGGCCTATTATTCCAAGTCACACGGGTATAGGTAGACAATTATTAACTCTGCCTAAGCAATTTTGCCAGGAAAGACCCTTTTGTCAATCGTGGGATCTTAACGTGCACACCCAATGTAGTGTACACGGGGGGAGGTTCGGACACCGAAGAGAGTCTGCACACAAAGTTGACTCTGTGAAATAAATTTCCGCCGAACCTGGGATCGAACTCACGCTGACAGCGGCCAACTGAATACAAATCCAGCGCGCTACCAACTGAGCTATATCCCCGCCCAAGAAGGAGAGAAATACGTCACAATTTTGCAATGCCGTGTATCAAGCTTGCATTGGATGTAAAACTTTTTTTTTATGTATAATGATATGCCATTATCTTTCTTAATAAAGCATTTTCTTATCATTCGTATTTGCTCTTCATGTGTGTGTGTGTGTGTGTGTGTGTGTGTGTGTGTGTGTGTGTGTGTGTGTGTGTGTGTGGTGTGTTTGTATGTATTGTTTCCGGGTAAATCACAGAGCACACACGCTGACTGACCCACGCACATACACTCGCACGTACACTCACATACCTA
>NW_027126030.1:0-51426 GCF_037325665.1 Littorina saxatilis | reverse complement strand
AACATGTACCTCACTTATTTAAAACATTTTTTATGATTGTTTATTTTATGCCGTTTCATGCAAGGAGCGACCATTTTCCTATCTCAGAATATGACCTACCCATCAGCTTCAGGGGGCTTTGCCCCCTGACCCCCACAATATAGGGGCTCTGCCCCTTGATCCCGCCAAGGGGAACATCCCCCTGGACCACCACTGGCAACCCCCCCCCCCCCCCCCCTTAGCCTAGTCCGGCCCTGTGAGGCGTAGCGGGCCTTTAAAACATTGACAAAAATGTACAATAGCAACAAGTTGTAATGCTCAATACAACCAATACTGAGTGGACATTTACAATACTGGGAAACAGTTCTTTTTGTCCGGTGATCCTCTGCGGCTGTTGCTGTAGTTTCCCCATCGATCATAGCTGGACTTGGATAGCACTGCTTTTCATCCACATTCACTGGCCAGGTCTTCGTCATCTTCAGTCACTACTGACAAATGAATGAGAAAGGAACGGATCTTAAACACAACGACAAGAACAAGTCTAAGTATGAGTATAAAGGAATAAGTTGTGTACTGTTTGTAACTGACACACATACACACACTAAACCCACATAAATGCCAAGAGCTTAAACATTCTTTTTCCCTGGTAGACAAGTTCAAATAAAATCCCCCGACTCCCCCCCCCCCCCCCCCCCCCTACTGCGTCTGATTTTTGTTGGAACCCCAAAGACAGTGATTAAGTGGATTTCCATTATAGTCAAGGCTGTTTTCAATGTAACTTGTAAGCTACAGAACATGTAGTGATGTACACACATACAACTTTAACTTGTCTACATTGTATACATGTCTGTCACCATATTTGAATACATTCAGTTCACTAATTCAGTGAAAATTTCACTAAATGCAAAACGACATATTATTCTAGAAAGATATCAATGCCACTGTCCTACATTATCATAGGAATCATGTGTGTCAAGTTCTATTATTATTTTCCTTTTAAAGTTTTACGCTCTCTGTGCTCTACACACATGCATAATATACATGTTATACATACTCAAAAAAGGAAAATAATAATAGAACTTGACACACAGTTTCATTGAGATAATTTTATCCTGACAGTGACAGTGTTTACTGCAATGCATTTTTTTTTTAATCAAACATACACACTGAAAGTCATGCGCTTCTATATATTAGTAATGGTTCCAATACGGGAGGAAGTGATCACCATACTGGTGAAATAAGGCTAAGAGCTTGCGGTTTGGAGTCTAAGTCAGTATAGGTGTTCATTATTTTATTATTATCCCTGAACCTGAATTATAAAAAAAAAACACCACTCTCTCACAGTCTTGCTCACAGTCACACACGCACACCTCCACATGAGTTATTCTGACCAGAACTTGAGAATGAGAGAGAGGGGAAGGAAAAACACACTGTATGTCATAACACTGACAGTTGTACATAATAAAACCTTTTACCTGATTCGTCGCTGGCCATGCAGCAATCGGTTGGCTTTTTCAGCTGAGAGGAGACCTGCAATAAAATAATAGATGAAGTACCAATCATGGGAACATCACTTTCAAAATGGTGAGTACTAGCAGAGCAGTGGAACCATTGATTGCCTTTCAAAGAAACGCACTGTAACCAGCCAGCCTGGGTAAGTCAGCAATTTGATTCTTGAACTAGCCTCCAACCTGCTTGCAATTATATTCCGAGAAGGTTATCTATTTTTAATTCTAGCATTAAAACATTTGACCAGCACTAGCTTTGATTTTTTATTCACTGTCTTGGAAGTTGGATTCAATCTTAAAAAAAAAGGATTTTTAAAATATTATGACTCATGCATCTCGAATTGGGTCAAAAAGAGGTTGCAAAAACATGGCAGTGGTACTCTTCTTCTTCTCCACATTAATGAGGAAATCCCTGTACAGGGCAACTATCTTCGTACCTGACGTAAGGCAAGGATACATACATACACGTACAGGTACATGCATCCAATGTTGTTGTCAGAGACTGACACTCAGTGACTGTCAGTGACAGTGAGCGGAGTGACACATGTTGCAACACATACTCGCAAAGACCCACTCTAAGTATAAAACGAAACATGGAAACTTACCTCTTGTTAATATGCAATGGTTCGCCCGTTAGCAAACATCATTGGAGATTCTTTCCGAATTGATCACCTTCGCTCCTTGCCTTGGACTGCCATTTTGTAACTTGACTAAAAACCGAAACGCTATAGGTCTGACAAACCACGCTCAACGTCCAAAATAACTTGAGGAGGAAAAAAAAGAGCCCACAATCTTTTTTGGGGCAAAAACGTTGTTTTGAAATCTCCGAAGCTGCTTGCAAAGTCAAAGATGACGCAGAGATCTGTACAGTATCTCCCTGGATGACGCAAGGATAGTGTTCGACTCGGCTCTTTGACTTGGTAAACATCGGAACTTCCGATTACGTTCGTAGTTACTCGGAACCAGCCTTCGGGATTGGAAGCCCGCAACTGACGTGTGAAAAAAAAATTTGCGAACGGAACATCAGGCAGACATCCTAATCTGTTAGAAATTAGATTGATTTGGAAGCTGTGTAAAAACGGGACATTGCGGTGGTGTAGCATCAACCCTCAAGTACCCGTGTGTAACCAACTCGGGTGAGTTCATTGCTACATTGAAGGGTGGGATCATGTGTGCGCCTTTCATCCGCAAGTGGCAAACTACAAGTCTGTTGTTTCTTTTCTTTGTTTTATTTTCTCGATGTAAACAATAAAGTAGAACTCTAATTTCAATCCAAAAACTCTGATTCTATATTCCAACCCTAAAAAACTCTAAAAGAAAACTCTGACTACAACTCTGACCAGAACTGAATCCTGTAACACACAAATATCACAACACCATTATCTATGTGTTACCTCAATGTTTGCTGGTCTAAACAAACAAAACAATACACTTCTTGATGTTTCATGTATGTGGCTTGTGTATGCATGTGTGTTGATATGTGTGTGCGGGTGTGTACGGTTTCATGACAAAAAATATGTTTCCAACATCAAAACACACTGTGAATTACTTCTTCAAGTACTTATTCTACTTGCAAAACTTTATAAAACCTTAAATGTTATAACCTAAAATCCTAACTTCAACTTCAATTCCAACCAACAAAAGTTATTCTATCCTCAATACATGACCCTTTCAATCAATCATGTTTCCTGTTTCCTTATAAAGATTAAAATGTAAAACTAACGGCTTCTTCTCAAAATCATACTCTCATACTAAATACTAACGTACTTTTACGTCATTAACAGTACTGAATACAACTGAAGAGCAGTGGCTGGACAATCTCGTATCCATAGCAACGTACAATACTGTGAACAATGTTTTTGTGAGCAGGTTTCTTTCTAAAATCACAAGTCTCCCTGCCATAATGCAGCCTTGAGTATCTTGAATACTAGAAATACTACATGTGCATAATTACAGTCTAGTCCTTACGCGCGATTACCATTTTCTTCAAGAAAATGTGAGGTCTAGATTCACCATAATTCACAACAATGAGATCATTAAAACTCACTAAAAGAATTCTACCCTTTTTCAAGGAAAGATTATTTTCTCTTAAGACATCATCTCATGTCAAAAATGCAACAACTTCTGTTCTATCACTATCAGATCTAGTATAGAACCAGCAATGCTCTTCACTTGTCCACAGCATCAATCATATACTGAAAGCATTTAACAACTGCAGCAACTTACTGCGACACGGACGACTACTTCCGGTAGTGACGTCATACACATGTTCAGTGCTAATTCGTTTTGAATTTAGATTTAAATCAAAATCCAATTTCTATGTTTTCCACAAATAACAGAATGTCCAACATACAAATTATGCTGACAATTCTAAGTATTCTACAAAATCATTCAAGTGCTTTGAAACATGTAGATCTATGCCTATTCAAAACTTAGCATACCGGTGCAAAAAATGGTTGCATGGCTGCACTCAAAAAATAATAAGTTTCTAGAATACTCTGTCATTTTCCACACCCAAACGATTATAAACACTTGAACTAATCATCAATAAAATGTTTTACATACCTGCTACAAGCAGGACTCCACAATCATTGATACAACAATGATGTTTCAGGGACACCAAAATTTCCCCTGCCTGTCACCTTTTCCCAGTTAAAAGTAGTGCAACCGTACCGGCAAGATGATTTTCACATATCAATACGCCGCACCAAAGTTCCAAATAATTCTGAGTGCTTCTGCAATAATTTTTGACTGAACAAAATATCCTTTTAGCTCAAATATAATTATCAACTCTTATCAAATTTAATGCAAACTTTTAACAAATACAAAAGGATGGGATTTCTGCAATCAATTTACAGCTTGGTGTACTTATCTTCAAAAAAGGAGGTAGTAAACTTTTCAAAGTGGATCCCCTCGAGCTCACCTGATATTCAAACATGGTTCAAGGGAAATAATTTACTGTAGCACAAAACACTATTAGTTCAAACAAGTACAGAATAAAACATCTGAACAGTGGAAGGGAGACAACAACTGTAGTGCTATTTCACACAGTACTACACTTACCCTGGGAAAAAATAAAAAATGTTTCCTTTTAATTTATTAAATTAAAAGGGCAAAAACATTTTTCATCACCAACTTAATTTCTCCACTGATAAAATAACCTATATTAAAGGTTGGCATCGCTTTAACCAAAACGCACAAAACTAAACAGGTATACAATATATCCTGATTCTACTTCCGATCATATCCGACAAACTATTGTCTCAAGAACTTTTGCTATTCATTTTCCAACACTTTTCCAGCTCGCCTGACAATTCCGAGATTGCCCAAACAACATAGCGCAACAAACTGGGTGGAGGAATAACATGACCAAAATCTAGCAGACCTTGCATCTTTCGATGAATATCTCCCAACTTTTCAAGATCAACTGACTCCCGGCACACACACCGGTGCATAAGATTCAGCCTCTCCACAGGCCTACGCCTCCTACTAGAACGACGCAACTCCTGTCGCTGCTGCCCACTCACTTCAAGGTCATCTTCTGTTGACCCTTCATGAGGCTCAACTTCATCAGACTCGGATGCTGAAGTGTGTACTGCTCCATCCTCAGCTGGAACCTTTACTCCTTCTTTGTCATCATCTGAATTCTCCGGACCGTCCTCTGGGCGATCTGTAGAGGCACCTGATGTAACCTCCATGGGCAGTTCTACATCCCCTGCCTCTTCCTGGCTCCCACTTTGGGAAACATCTTGCTCTGGTTCTAGAAGTACATCTTCTTCCTGTTCTGTACGAGGAATAACAGGAACGAATTCGGGTGCTTCAGGCCTCAATGTTCTATTCCCATCCAAACCTAACTTGATCTGTAAGTCTGGAAACAATGATTCCTCATCTTCGCTTTCAGATTCCTGGAGATTCTTCTCCGCTGTTCTAGGTCCTCTTTGTCGATACTCCTTCAACGCTTTGTGCTGATCAGAGGGTAAAGGCCAACCGAGTGCTCCCACTGGAAGCAATATGTTTCGATGAAGTGTTCTTCTCGGCCCATATCCACTGTCCCTCTGTACGACGTAAACTGGAATACCCTCAAGTTTTTCAAGAACCACAAAAACACCCTCTTCCCAGCGATCATCAACTTTTGACCGAATGCGAGGTCCCAATTTTCTCACAAGGACTCGGTCTCCAACTTCCAAAGTTGCGGCATGAGAACCCGCATCATATCTGACCTTGTTTTTCTGCGCGGATCTCTCCATCTGTTCTGAAGCCATCCTGTATGCATGCCTAAGACTGTCTTTCAACCCTTCGACATACTGTCTAGAACTCCTTCCTTGTCTCTTTCCAAGATCAATGCCAAAAGCCAAGTCAATGGGAAGCCTAGGATGCCTACCAAAGAACAAATAGTACGGCGAAAATCCCGTACTACTGTGAATACATGAATTATACGCATGCACAACTGATTTGAGGTGCTTCCTCCAGTCTCTCTTCTGTTCCTGCTCTAAACTGCGAATCATGCCAAGCAGAGTACGATTCCACCTTTCGACAGGATTTCCACTGGGGTGGTATGGGGTAGTCCTACACTTCTGTATCCCAGCCAAACAACATAGTTCTTGGATCAACTTTGACTCGAAGTCACGCCCCTGATCCGACAATATGCGACTGGGAAAACCATAAGTCATGAAAACTTCATTCCAAAGAGCTTTGGCCACTGTTTTGGCGGTCTGATCTTTAGTCAAAATTGCTTGCGCAAACTTGGTGAAATGGTCTAGTACTACCAAAATATTCTGTTTCTGCCCCTTTACCTCAATTGTCAAGAAGTCAATGGACAAGAGTTCCAGTGGATAAGTTGTCATAATAGTGGACATGGGTGCCTTCTGAGTCTGAACACCACTCCTAGTACAACGTTCACACCTTTTGATTCTCCGTTGCAAGTCGGTAGCCATGAACGGCCAAAAGAAACGCATTCTGGCGTGCTTTATAGCATCATCAAAATGTGTATGATAGAGATCGTCATGAACACCCTTCATAGCCTTCTGTCGCAATGTACGGGGAATAACAATCTGATCACGGGTTGACTCATCTCCCGTAATTCGCCGGTACAGTACTCCTTCCTCTATCACCATGTGTTTCATTTCTCTGGAATAAACTTTGGTTTCTGGTCCCGTGATCTCCAGTGTAGCATTCCTCTTCAATGCTTCACAAACAGCGGCTATACAGCGATCCTGTTGCTGTAGTCTCGTCCAATCTTGGAGAGTCAAGGTAGCAAAATTTCCCTCTATCTCTGGTTCTAAGACATCACTGGGGATAGCAGTGGGGTCTTTGGTTATGGTTTCAACTGCGGGTACAAAATCATCAGAGTCATATCCTTCTGGGTTCCAGATCTTAGCATTATGCGCGGTTCCTCTGACACTGTGGGCCTGTACGCCTACACCCTTAGCGAACATGACACTTGCAATGGCCTCACTAGTTACGACCTGTGGTACAACTCCATCAAACTTCCTAGCCTTTTCTAGCAAGAATGCTGCCTTCTCAAGTGTCTCTTTGTACTCATCGTCTTCCTCAGGGGGTGCTTGTGGCCGTCGCGACAACCCATCAGCATCTGTGTGTGCAGACCCTTGCTTGTAGATCAAGTCAAAATCATAGAGTGACAATGAAGCCAACCAACGGTGACTAACAGCATCCAACTTTGCATTTCCCAACACGTAACAAAGAGGATTATTGTCTGTAACAACAGTGACCTTTGACCCTATCAAGTAATCATGAAACTTCTCTGACATTGCCCATTTCAACGCAAGAAATTCTCTTTTATGCGCTGGATAGTTCTGCTCGGTACGGTTCAACCCTCTACTAGCGTATGCTATGACTTTCAGTTTACCGTCAAACTCCTGGTACAGAACAGCTCCCAATCCAGTACCACTCGCATCACAGTGTAAAGAGAACGACCTCGTCTTGTCTGCTAGACCCAACATTAAATCGCTCGTCAACTCGTCCTTCAAGACTTGAAAAGCTTCATCCTGCTTCTTTCCCCACAATGCAGTAATATCAGACGACAAGGTCAAAGTACCTGATTTCTTCTTCCCTGACTGCTTTTTCTGTGGAACGTAACCAACTGTCAAATCATTCAATGGTTTTGCCTTGTTGGAAAAGTGTGGAATAAAACGGCGATAAAATCCTACAAATCCAAGAAAACTTTTCACCTCCTTCACTGTTGTTGGTTTCGGCCAAGAGGTGACAGCTGCAACTTTGTCCGGATCGGGACGTATGACTCCCTCTGAAATGACATAGCCTAAATGTTTCACTTCAGTAGCCCCAAAAATGCATTTGTCTGGATCAAGCTTCAACCGAAACTTTCGCAACCTCTCTAAAACTTTCACCGTCCGATCTTCCAACTCCTGCAAAGTGGCAGCATGAATCAGAATATCATCCAGAAAAATTATGAGTTCCGCCAAGTTCATGTCGCTGAAACAACAATCCATAATGCGCTGAAATGTCATTGGAGCATTCACAAGACCAAATGGTAATCTCTCAAACTCATACAAGCCGAACGGGGTGGTAAATGCCGATATTTTCTTTGCACGCTCCGTCAGAGGTACTTGGTAGTACGCCTTCGAAAGATCCAGACTTGAGAAGAACTTTGCTCCCGTGAGAGTTCGAAACAAGTCCTCAATCTTTGGAAGCGCATAGCTGTCTCTGACGGTACGAGCATTTACCTTTCGGTAATCAACGCACATTCGTAGCGAACCGTTCCGCTTCCTGACCAAGACTATTGGTGAAGCGAAAGGGCTCGTCGAAGGTCTGATGATGTTTGCATCTAACAACTGTTGGATATGCTGCCGAACTTCTTCCAGGTCCTGGGGAGGTATGGGTCGGGGTCTTTGTCTAGTTACGGCACCTGGAATGAGTTCGATATCATGTTCAACTTCAGCTTTATCAAGATCAAAATCTTTTTGGTTGAACACATCTGCAAAGGTCAACAATCGTTTTGTGAAATTCTCTTTCCACACAAGATCAACATCACATCCAAACTGCAATCGTGAAACAAGTTCTGAAATGTCAGCTTTCATTCCTGAGGAGTCACGACTTTCATCACACCACACACGCTCACCACTCTGAGTGTCATTCTGCACCTCACACTGACTGTTCAAATCTTGCAACACACTAGACAGTGCATACTCAGCTTGGATAGCAAACAAATCTGCAATAATCTGCTTTCTTTTCACCGTGATAGGTGAATCGGTGTTATTCACCAGAGTTACCCTCAACCTAGGTAAAGTGTTCACAGCCGTCTTACCACTCAGTACATGCAACCCTTCAGGTAACGTCTCTATCGTTGGTTCCTGTATGAGCACAGAGTCCCTATTCAGTTCAAGACCGTGGCGTACAATACCTCGTACATCAATGACCGAATGAGGTTGTACAACTACATCACTACCCACTAGTCGAACTGGACACAGTCTCCCATTTGCTGACGTCATTGATTCTTTGTATGCAAACGCTGCTTCACACCGAATTGGTATAGTCTTGAGCCACGACCACCCTGCTTGTTGTCCACAATGTTTCTGAAGTACACGCATGGTGTTAGTTCCAACAATGACGGGAACTCTCGTAGAGATTCGAGTATCTGGACAAACAAGGGCTAAAGTCTCAACTTCCTTGTCTGTCCCGCTCACCTCTCGGTGGAGCTGCACGGTTGTCTGAACGACTCCAAGGTAACTCACGTTTTGATCACCTGCTCCTGTAATGTCTAGTACAGCGTCAATCTGCTGCAAAGGTACATCTCTGAGGTACTGTCTGTAGAAGGACTCAGAGATGATAGTCACCTGTGACCCACTATCGACTAAACAAGTTGTCTCCGCACCGTTGACGCGAACTCTGGACTCACAGCATGGACCAATCAAGGCCTCAAGTGTGTGGCCTAGTTTTGTACCACCAGTCAATTGAAATTCAGCCAGCACGTCATGGTTTGAAATCGACACAGTCCTTGTTGCAGACAAATTCTTGACACGCACTTGTACTCGGAGTCCAGCTTCTGCAGATCGCGACACAATCTCCGCAGACACTACCTCAACATCAGGGGGTAGCCACTCTGAAGAGCGAGCAATGACAGAAATCTGGTCACCTGGCACGTCATGAAGAATTCCGCTCAACTCTGCAGTCTCCATGGGAGGAATCGCCAAGACCATGTTTATGTTCAATCTGACAGGATGAAGTTCTAGGAGTTTCTTTTCATACACCTCTGCCGCTGTCGTTAGTATACGCTGATGAGAGCTGGTGTCAGACATCGAGGCAGTAGAATCGTTGTGGACCAACACTCGCCCCTTTGCGATGGTCCCCTTCAGTTTAAAGGGAGTTCTGGGAGTCCCTTTCTTCTCCGCCACTCGTTCTCTTGTCTTCGCCTATCTTGTTCTTTCTGCACAACAAGGCGTGCATTAGCGGGCTTAGTACAGTCCCGATAGAAATGTCCATTTTCACCACATTTGTAGCAATAAATCTTTCTTCTGCCCTGCTGTTGTGGAGCCTCCGTCCGCTCCTGCGTGAAGTCAGGAGGTGGTGATGGCGCTGCGTGCGCCCCAACCTGAGCCTTTTGTTTTCCTGCCTCAAGTCCCTCAATTTGACGCACATAACGATACAAGTCGGAGAACGCAGGTTTTGTGTCGCCCGGCATCCCGAACTTGTTCCTCAACTCTAGTGCAAACAAAGAGTCGATCAATCCCTTGGAGAAAGCATAGTAGAGACGTCTCTGGTATTCTTCATTGGAAAAACCTGCAGTCTTCTGAACTTCTTTCATCTTTGTAGACAGAGTCATGAGGAAATCTGCCTTTGTCTGAGTTTTCATCATTCTTGACTGGCACAGTTCCAGATACATCTCTTCAGCTGACTTCAGTTCTCCAAACAGCTTATCGAGGTCCTTGATCAGGTCATCCACAGTTGCATAGTTTTTTCCTCTCACATGTTCATGCGCTGCCCCCTTCAGACTTCTTTTCAGTAGGCCCACTTTGTCTATGACCAAAACGTCATCATTGACTTCAGATGCTTGACGTTTCCATGCTTCGAAGGAAGTTTCCTGTGTTGATGTGGCTGGTAAGCCAGTGAAAACCTTCAGCTTGGGTAGTGACGGAGGTGGTTGCACTTGTACGTTCACCTCTCGCTCTGTGTCCATTCTCCCAGACAGATGTTTGAGTTCACTCTCATAATGAGACTGTAAGTCCTGGAGTTGTCGCTGGAGTTCGGCGATTACCCTGTCGTGGTCACCAGAGGTAGTAGTTCCTCCGGTCGCCATGATGAATCACTTGTGATGGACTGCGATATCCCCTCGGGTATGTTGCCTGGTCTTCCGTCTGGCAATATTCTGTCTGGTCAGAGTTGATCCCTATACTGCACTTAGTTATCCTACTGACGACACACTTTAGTCCCTTATTGGGCGCCAGAATTTCAATGTAACCAACTCGGGTGAGTTCATTGCTACATTGAAGGGTGGGATCATGTGTGCGCCTTTCATCCGCAAGTGGCAAACTACAAGTCTGTTGTTTCTTTTCTTTGTTTTATTTTCTCGATGTAAACAATAAAGTAGAACTCTAATTTCAATCCAAAAACTCTGATTCTATATTCCAACCCTAAAAAACTCTAAAAGAAAACTCTGACTACAACTCTGACCAGAACTGAATCCTGTAACACACAAATATCACAACACCATTATCTATGTGTTACCTCAATGTTTGCTGGTCTAAACAAACAAAACAATACACTTCTTGATGTTTCATGTATGTGGCTTGTGTATGCATGTGTGTTGATATGTGTGTGCGGGTGTGTACGGTTTCATGACAAAAAATATGTTTCCAACATCAAAACACACTGTGAATTACTTCTTCAAGTACTTATTCTACTTGCAAAACTTTATAAAACCTTAAATGTTATAACCTAAAATCCTAACTTCAACTTCAATTCCAACCAACAAAAGTTATTCTATCCTCAATACATGACCCTTTCAATCAATCATGTTTCCTGTTTCCTTATAAAGATTAAAATGTAAAACTAACGGCTTCTTCTCAAAATCATACTCTCATACTAAATACTAACGTACTTTTACGTCATTAACAGTACTGAATACAACTGAAGAGCAGTGGCTGGACAATCTCGTATCCATAGCAACGTACAATACTGTGAACAATGTTTTTGTGAGCAGGTTTCTTTCTAAAATCACAAGTCTCCCTGCCATAATGCAGCCTTGAGTATCTTGAATACTAGAAATACTACATGTGCATAATTACAGTCTAGTCCTTACGCGCGATTACCATTTTCTTCAAGAAAATGTGAGGTCTAGATTCACCATAATTCACAACAATGAGATCATTAAAACTCACTAAAAGAATTCTACCCTTTTTCAAGGAAAGATTATTTTCTCTTAAGACATCATCTCATGTCAAAAATGCAACAACTTCTGTTCTATCACTATCAGATCTAGTATAGAACCAGCAATGCTCTTCACTTGTCCACAGCATCAATCATATACTGAAAGCATTTAACAACTGCAGCAACTTACTGCGACACGGACGACTACTTCCGGTAGTGACGTCATACACATGTTCAGTGCTAATTCGTTTTGAATTTAGATTTAAATCAAAATCCAATTTCTATGTTTTCCACAAATAACAGAATGTCCAACATACAAATTATGCTGACAATTCTAAGTATTCTACAAAATCATTCAAGTGCTTTGAAACATGTAGATCTATGCCTATTCAAAACTTAGCATACCGGTGCAAAAAATGGTTGCATGGCTGCACTCAAAAAATAATAAGTTTCTAGAATACTCTGTCATTTTCCACACCCAAACGATTATAAACACTTGAACTAATCATCAATAAAATGTTTTACATACCTGCTACAAGCAGGACTCCACAATCATTGATACAACAATGATGTTTCAGGGACACCAAAATTTCCCCTGCCTGTCACCTTTTCCCAGTTAAAAGTAGTGCAACCGTACCGGCAAGATGATTTTCACATATCAATACGCCGCACCAAAGTTCCAAATAATTCTGAGTGCTTCTGCAATAATTTTTGACTGAACAAAATATCCTTTTAGCTCAAATATAATTATCAACTCTTATCAAATTTAATGCAAACTTTTAACAAATACAAAAGGATGGGATTTCTGCAATCAATTTACAGCTTGGTGTACTTATCTTCAAAAAAGGAGGTAGTAAACTTTTCAAAGTGGATCCCCTCGAGCTCACCTGATATTCAAACATGGTTCAAGGGAAATAATTTACTGTAGCACAAAACACTATTAGTTCAAACAAGTACAGAATAAAACATCTGAACAGTGGAAGGGAGACAACAACTGTAGTGCTATTTCACACAGTACTACACTTACCCTGGGAAAAAATAAAAAATGTTTCCTTTTAATTTATTAAATTAAAAGGGCAAAAACATTTTTCATCACCAACTTAATTTCTCCACTGATAAAATAACCTATATTAAAGGTTGGCATCGCTTTAACCAAAACGCACAAAACTAAACAGGTATACAATATATCCTGATTCTACTTCCGATCATATCCGACAAACTATTGTCTCAAGAACTTTTGCTATTCATTTTCCAACACTTTTCCAGCTCGCCTGACAATTCCGAGATTGCCCAAACAACATAGCGCAACAAACTGGGTGGAGGAATAACATGACCAAAATCTAGCAGACCTTGCATCTTTCGATGAATATCTCCCAACTTTTCAAGATCAACTGACTCCCGGCACACACACCGGTGCATAAGATTCAGCCTCTCCACAGGCCTACGCCTCCTACTAGAACGACGCAACTCCTGTCGCTGCTGCCCACTCACTTCAAGGTCATCTTCTGTTGACCCTTCATGAGGCTCAACTTCATCAGACTCGGATGCTGAAGTGTGTACTGCTCCATCCTCAGCTGGAACCTTTACTCCTTCTTTGTCATCATCTGAATTCTCCGGACCGTCCTCTGGGCGATCTGTAGAGGCACCTGATGTAACCTCCATGGGCAGTTCTACATCCCCTGCCTCTTCCTGGCTCCCACTTTGGGAAACATCTTGCTCTGGTTCTAGAAGTACATCTTCTTCCTGTTCTGTACGAGGAATAACAGGAACGAATTCGGGTGCTTCAGGCCTCAATGTTCTATTCCCATCCAAACCTAACTTGATCTGTAAGTCTGGAAACAATGATTCCTCATCTTCGCTTTCAGATTCCTGGAGATTCTTCTCCGCTGTTCTAGGTCCTCTTTGTCGATACTCCTTCAACGCTTTGTGCTGATCAGAGGGTAAAGGCCAACCGAGTGCTCCCACTGGAAGCAATATGTTTCGATGAAGTGTTCTTCTCGGCCCATATCCACTGTCCCTCTGTACGACGTAAACTGGAATACCCTCAAGTTTTTCAAGAACCACAAAAACACCCTCTTCCCAGCGATCATCAACTTTTGACCGAATGCGAGGTCCCAATTTTCTCACAAGGACTCGGTCTCCAACTTCCAAAGTTGCGGCATGAGAACCCGCATCATATCTGACCTTGTTTTTCTGCGCGGATCTCTCCATCTGTTCTGAAGCCATCCTGTATGCATGCCTAAGACTGTCTTTCAACCCTTCGACATACTGTCTAGAACTCCTTCCTTGTCTCTTTCCAAGATCAATGCCAAAAGCCAAGTCAATGGGAAGCCTAGGATGCCTACCAAAGAACAAATAGTACGGCGAAAATCCCGTACTACTGTGAATACATGAATTATACGCATGCACAACTGATTTGAGGTGCTTCCTCCAGTCTCTCTTCTGTTCCTGCTCTAAACTGCGAATCATGCCAAGCAGAGTACGATTCCACCTTTCGACAGGATTTCCACTGGGGTGGTATGGGGTAGTCCTACACTTCTGTATCCCAGCCAAACAACATAGTTCTTGGATCAACTTTGACTCGAAGTCACGCCCCTGATCCGACAATATGCGACTGGGAAAACCATAAGTCATGAAAACTTCATTCCAAAGAGCTTTGGCCACTGTTTTGGCGGTCTGATCTTTAGTCAAAATTGCTTGCGCAAACTTGGTGAAATGGTCTAGTACTACCAAAATATTCTGTTTCTGCCCCTTTACCTCAATTGTCAAGAAGTCAATGGACAAGAGTTCCAGTGGATAAGTTGTCATAATAGTGGACATGGGTGCCTTCTGAGTCTGAACACCACTCCTAGTACAACGTTCACACCTTTTGATTCTCCGTTGCAAGTCGGTAGCCATGAACGGCCAAAAGAAACGCATTCTGGCGTGCTTTATAGCATCATCAAAATGTGTATGATAGAGATCGTCATGAACACCCTTCATAGCCTTCTGTCGCAATGTACGGGGAATAACAATCTGATCACGGGTTGACTCATCTCCCGTAATTCGCCGGTACAGTACTCCTTCCTCTATCACCATGTGTTTCATTTCTCTGGAATAAACTTTGGTTTCTGGTCCCGTGATCTCCAGTGTAGCATTCCTCTTCAATGCTTCACAAACAGCGGCTATACAGCGATCCTGTTGCTGTAGTCTCGTCCAATCTTGGAGAGTCAAGGTAGCAAAATTTCCCTCTATCTCTGGTTCTAAGACATCACTGGGGATAGCAGTGGGGTCTTTGGTTATGGTTTCAACTGCGGGTACAAAATCATCAGAGTCATATCCTTCTGGGTTCCAGATCTTAGCATTATGCGCGGTTCCTCTGACACTGTGGGCCTGTACGCCTACACCCTTAGCGAACATGACACTTGCAATGGCCTCACTAGTTACGACCTGTGGTACAACTCCATCAAACTTCCTAGCCTTTTCTAGCAAGAATGCTGCCTTCTCAAGTGTCTCTTTGTACTCATCGTCTTCCTCAGGGGGTGCTTGTGGCCGTCGCGACAACCCATCAGCATCTGTGTGTGCAGACCCTTGCTTGTAGATCAAGTCAAAATCATAGAGTGACAATGAAGCCAACCAACGGTGACTAACAGCATCCAACTTTGCATTTCCCAACACGTAACAAAGAGGATTATTGTCTGTAACAACAGTGACCTTTGACCCTATCAAGTAATCATGAAACTTCTCTGACATTGCCCATTTCAACGCAAGAAATTCTCTTTTATGCGCTGGATAGTTCTGCTCGGTACGGTTCAACCCTCTACTAGCGTATGCTATGACTTTCAGTTTACCGTCAAACTCCTGGTACAGAACAGCTCCCAATCCAGTACCACTCGCATCACAGTGTAAAGAGAACGACCTCGTCTTGTCTGCTAGACCCAACATTAAATCGCTCGTCAACTCGTCCTTCAAGACTTGAAAAGCTTCATCCTGCTTCTTTCCCCACAATGCAGTAATATCAGACGACAAGGTCAAAGTACCTGATTTCTTCTTCCCTGACTGCTTTTTCTGTGGAACGTAACCAACTGTCAAATCATTCAATGGTTTTGCCTTGTTGGAAAAGTGTGGAATAAAACGGCGATAAAATCCTACAAATCCAAGAAAACTTTTCACCTCCTTCACTGTTGTTGGTTTCGGCCAAGAGGTGACAGCTGCAACTTTGTCCGGATCGGGACGTATGACTCCCTCTGAAATGACATAGCCTAAATGTTTCACTTCAGTAGCCCCAAAAATGCATTTGTCTGGATCAAGCTTCAACCGAAACTTTCGCAACCTCTCTAAAACTTTCACCGTCCGATCTTCCAACTCCTGCAAAGTGGCAGCATGAATCAGAATATCATCCAGAAAAATTATGAGTTCCGCCAAGTTCATGTCGCTGAAACAACAATCCATAATGCGCTGAAATGTCATTGGAGCATTCACAAGACCAAATGGTAATCTCTCAAACTCATACAAGCCGAACGGGGTGGTAAATGCCGATATTTTCTTTGCACGCTCCGTCAGAGGTACTTGGTAGTACGCCTTCGAAAGATCCAGACTTGAGAAGAACTTTGCTCCCGTGAGAGTTCGAAACAAGTCCTCAATCTTTGGAAGCGCATAGCTGTCTCTGACGGTACGAGCATTTACCTTTCGGTAATCAACGCACATTCGTAGCGAACCGTTCCGCTTCCTGACCAAGACTATTGGTGAAGCGAAAGGGCTCGTCGAAGGTCTGATGATGTTTGCATCTAACAACTGTTGGATATGCTGCCGAACTTCTTCCAGGTCCTGGGGAGGTATGGGTCGGGGTCTTTGTCTAGTTACGGCACCTGGAATGAGTTCGATATCATGTTCAACTTCAGCTTTATCAAGATCAAAATCTTTTTGGTTGAACACATCTGCAAAGGTCAACAATCGTTTTGTGAAATTCTCTTTCCACACAAGATCAACATCACATCCAAACTGCAATCGTGAAACAAGTTCTGAAATGTCAGCTTTCATTCCTGAGGAGTCACGACTTTCATCACACCACACACGCTCACCACTCTGAGTGTCATTCTGCACCTCACACTGACTGTTCAAATCTTGCAACACACTAGACAGTGCATACTCAGCTTGGATAGCAAACAAATCTGCAATAATCTGCTTTCTTTTCACCGTGATAGGTGAATCGGTGTTATTCACCAGAGTTACCCTCAACCTAGGTAAAGTGTTCACAGCCGTCTTACCACTCAGTACATGCAACCCTTCAGGTAACGTCTCTATCGTTGGTTCCTGTATGAGCACAGAGTCCCTATTCAGTTCAAGACCGTGGCGTACAATACCTCGTACATCAATGACCGAATGAGGTTGTACAACTACATCACTACCCACTAGTCGAACTGGACACAGTCTCCCATTTGCTGACGTCATTGATTCTTTGTATGCAAACGCTGCTTCACACCGAATTGGTATAGTCTTGAGCCACGACCACCCTGCTTGTTGTCCACAATGTTTCTGAAGTACACGCATGGTGTTAGTTCCAACAATGACGGGAACTCTCGTAGAGATTCGAGTATCTGGACAAACAAGGGCTAAAGTCTCAACTTCCTTGTCTGTCCCGCTCACCTCTCGGTGGAGCTGCACGGTTGTCTGAACGACTCCAAGGTAACTCACGTTTTGATCACCTGCTCCTGTAATGTCTAGTACAGCGTCAATCTGCTGCAAAGGTACATCTCTGAGGTACTGTCTGTAGAAGGACTCAGAGATGATAGTCACCTGTGACCCACTATCGACTAAACAAGTTGTCTCCGCACCGTTGACGCGAACTCTGGACTCACAGCATGGACCAATCAAGGCCTCAAGTGTGTGGCCTAGTTTTGTACCACCAGTCAATTGAAATTCAGCCAGCACGTCATGGTTTGAAATCGACACAGTCCTTGTTGCAGACAAATTCTTGACACGCACTTGTACTCGGAGTCCAGCTTCTGCAGATCGCGACACAATCTCCGCAGACACTACCTCAACATCAGGGGGTAGCCACTCTGAAGAGCGAGCAATGACAGAAATCTGGTCACCTGGCACGTCATGAAGAATTCCGCTCAACTCTGCAGTCTCCATGGGAGGAATCGCCAAGACCATGTTTATGTTCAATCTGACAGGATGAAGTTCTAGGAGTTTCTTTTCATACACCTCTGCCGCTGTCGTTAGTATACGCTGATGAGAGCTGGTGTCAGACATCGAGGCAGTAGAATCGTTGTGGACCAACACTCGCCCCTTTGCGATGGTCCCCTTCAGTTTAAAGGGAGTTCTGGGAGTCCCTTTCTTCTCCGCCACTCGTTCTCTTGTCTTCGCCTATCTTGTTCTTTCTGCACAACAAGGCGTGCATTAGCGGGCTTAGTACAGTCCCGATAGAAATGTCCATTTTCACCACATTTGTAGCAATAAATCTTTCTTCTGCCCTGCTGTTGTGGAGCCTCCGTCCGCTCCTGCGTGAAGTCAGGAGGTGGTGATGGCGCTGCGTGCGCCCCAACCTGAGCCTTTTGTTTTCCTGCCTCAAGTCCCTCAATTTGACGCACATAACGATACAAGTCGGAGAACGCAGGTTTTGTGTCGCCCGGCATCCCGAACTTGTTCCTCAACTCTAGTGCAAACAAAGAGTCGATCAATCCCTTGGAGAAAGCATAGTAGAGACGTCTCTGGTATTCTTCATTGGAAAAACCTGCAGTCTTCTGAACTTCTTTCATCTTTGTAGACAGAGTCATGAGGAAATCTGCCTTTGTCTGAGTTTTCATCATTCTTGACTGGCACAGTTCCAGATACATCTCTTCAGCTGACTTCAGTTCTCCAAACAGCTTATCGAGGTCCTTGATCAGGTCATCCACAGTTGCATAGTTTTTTCCTCTCACATGTTCATGCGCTGCCCCCTTCAGACTTCTTTTCAGTAGGCCCACTTTGTCTATGACCAAAACGTCATCATTGACTTCAGATGCTTGACGTTTCCATGCTTCGAAGGAAGTTTCCTGTGTTGATGTGGCTGGTAAGCCAGTGAAAACCTTCAGCTTGGGTAGTGACGGAGGTGGTTGCACTTGTACGTTCACCTCTCGCTCTGTGTCCATTCTCCCAGACAGATGTTTGAGTTCACTCTCATAATGAGACTGTAAGTCCTGGAGTTGTCGCTGGAGTTCGGCGATTACCCTGTCGTGGTCACCAGAGGTAGTAGTTCCTCCGGTCGCCATGATGAATCACTTGTGATGGACTGCGATATCCCCTCGGGTATGTTGCCTGGTCTTCCGTCTGGCAATATTCTGTCTGGTCAGAGTTGATCCCTATACTGCACTTAGTTATCCTACTGACGACACACTTTAGTCCCTTATTGGGCGCCAGAATTTCAATGTAACCAACTCGGGTGAGTTCATTGCTACATTGAAGGGTGGGATCATGTGTGCGCCTTTCATCCGCAAGTGGCAAACTACAAGTCTGTTGTTTCTTTTCTTTGTTTTATTTTCTCGATGTAAACAATAAAGTAGAACTCTAATTTCAATCCAAAAACTCTGATTCTATATTCCAACCCTAAAAAACTCTAAAAGAAAACTCTGACTACAACTCTGACCAGAACTGAATCCTGTAACACACAAATATCACAACACCATTATCTATGTGTTACCTCAATGTTTGCTGGTCTAAACAAACAAAACAATACACTTCTTGATGTTTCATGTATGTGGCTTGTGTATGCATGTGTGTTGATATGTGTGTGCGGGTGTGTACGGTTTCATGACAAAAAATATGTTTCCAACATCAAAACACACTGTGAATTACTTCTTCAAGTACTTATTCTACTTGCAAAACTTTATAAAACCTTAAATGTTATAACCTAAAATCCTAACTTCAACTTCAATTCCAACCAACAAAAGTTATTCTATCCTCAATACATGACCCTTTCAATCAATCATGTTTCCTGTTTCCTTATAAAGATTAAAATGTAAAACTAACGGCTTCTTCTCAAAATCATACTCTCATACTAAATACTAACGTACTTTTACGTCATTAACAGTACTGAATACAACTGAAGAGCAGTGGCTGGACAATCTCGTATCCATAGCAACGTACAATACTGTGAACAATGTTTTTGTGAGCAGGTTTCTTTCTAAAATCACAAGTCTCCCTGCCATAATGCAGCCTTGAGTATCTTGAATACTAGAAATACTACATGTGCATAATTACAGTCTAGTCCTTACGCGCGATTACCATTTTCTTCAAGAAAATGTGAGGTCTAGATTCACCATAATTCACAACAATGAGATCATTAAAACTCACTAAAAGAATTCTACCCTTTTTCAAGGAAAGATTATTTTCTCTTAAGACATCATCTCATGTCAAAAATGCAACAACTTCTGTTCTATCACTATCAGATCTAGTATAGAACCAGCAATGCTCTTCACTTGTCCACAGCATCAATCATATACTGAAAGCATTTAACAACTGCAGCAACTTACTGCGACACGGACGACTACTTCCGGTAGTGACGTCATACACATGTTCAGTGCTAATTCGTTTTGAATTTAGATTTAAATCAAAATCCAATTTCTATGTTTTCCACAAATAACAGAATGTCCAACATACAAATTATGCTGACAATTCTAAGTATTCTACAAAATCATTCAAGTGCTTTGAAACATGTAGATCTATGCCTATTCAAAACTTAGCATACCGGTGCAAAAAATGGTTGCATGGCTGCACTCAAAAAATAATAAGTTTCTAGAATACTCTGTCATTTTCCACACCCAAACGATTATAAACACTTGAACTAATCATCAATAAAATGTTTTACATACCTGCTACAAGCAGGACTCCACAATCATTGATACAACAATGATGTTTCAGGGACACCAAAATTTCCCCTGCCTGTCACCTTTTCCCAGTTAAAAGTAGTGCAACCGTACCGGCAAGATGATTTTCACATATCAATACGCCGCACCAAAGTTCCAAATAATTCTGAGTGCTTCTGCAATAATTTTTGACTGAACAAAATATCCTTTTAGCTCAAATATAATTATCAACTCTTATCAAATTTAATGCAAACTTTTAACAAATACAAAAGGATGGGATTTCTGCAATCAATTTACAGCTTGGTGTACTTATCTTCAAAAAAGGAGGTAGTAAACTTTTCAAAGTGGATCCCCTCGAGCTCACCTGATATTCAAACATGGTTCAAGGGAAATAATTTACTGTAGCACAAAACACTATTAGTTCAAACAAGTACAGAATAAAACATCTGAACAGTGGAAGGGAGACAACAACTGTAGTGCTATTTCACACAGTACTACACGTGTTTGGTGACAAGCTTTAAACACCACAGGCAGGCAATGATGCATGTACTGCTCTAAGGTAACCGTACGCTGCTCCCCTTTTATAGTGGGGCTCGTATGTTGCAGACGCACTCATAAATCATTCACATCTTGCAACAAACATCATACTTTGTGGTATTGTTCCTTATAATTATTTAAGGGATTTCAGATACAGAGCCACTTCAGAAATCGGTTTTTTTTGTCTTTGATAGGGAATAAAAGGCTGCATTTACAGCAGACGAAATTCGTACCAAAAGCGCTCAGCAGTAAATATTCCCAACTCAGCAAATGTAAAATTCAATGGTTTACCATGCACCAGAAGTTGTCTGCTGATAACACATGCATGACATAAATACTCTTATGGGTATTTTTGTGTTCTGGTATTTAATTTGATCGTTTTTAGAATTTTATATATCCGCAGCATGAAAATTCAAGATGGCGGCCTCCGCAACATTGCGTGTTTTGATTTGAGCGAAAACAACGTTTCTGAAGGTAAGTTTTCAAGAATACGCATCCATTCACCAATGTCACATCATTTTACTGTTTAATTCTCCCCTGGGGTCTGTTATTCATCGGGTGAAGCGCTGAAATGCAGAGTAATCTTGCAATAGCTCATCAAGCTGGATTGTGATGCTGATAGATCTAGATCTATCTGTTGATTACAAGTAAGGAAATCATGATCGCCACGCTGGTGATTTTAAACAGATTAAACGAACTTTGAATAAAAGGCGAGGAGAAAGAGATTGTTCATGGTATGATAAATGTAGGATGACCAGCTGGAGATAAAAACATTCCACTCCCCATGTCTTTACAGTGTTGTGATCAAACTTTCAAAGACGGTAGGTAACAGACAAAAGCATACAGTGTATGCTAATCAAATGAGATAAGTGGTTTTGAAAAATGAAGAGGTACCGCTCTTTGAGTTTTACAATTTTGGTTTGTTGCTTGTTTCTCATCCTTTTGCTTATTTTAAGTTGACCGTGCATTGGTGTGAATTTTATTTTTACAGGATATATACAAGAGTTACACCACATGCCGGTTCCTGGGAACAAGTGTTCTGCATTTATTCCGGTGCCACAGAAGGGAGCCGATTTCACTAGTACTACTGTATCAAGGTTTGTTACCTAATACATCTTAACAGTAAGATTTTTTTATTTGTATTAATTGGAACATGTTTGCACATCATTTGTAAGCGACCTCTGTGAATTTGATGGGTTTAACGTACGAACCCTCACTATGGTCAACATTCTGTTAGCGACTGTTTGAAGCGAATAAATGTAGCGGTCAGAAAGATTCCAGAATCAGTTGGGTCACTGGAAACTGTGTTTGTTTGTTTTTTAACCTGAAACAGTAAGAATTATACGAATTCATGAAATACAATTTTCTTTCATTTTGGTCTGTTGTGTGAAGACTTGCTAACCCGGCTTTGACCGACTCTCTGAGATAGTAAACATTATTCAAATACATTCAAATAAAAATGTCACTTTTCATCTTTTGTGTGAAGGGTACCACAGGCTGATTTCCTGCACCATGGATGTAGAGGAGGCCAGACAGTCTGCTTCTCATTCCAGCTGTGTTGCGTTTTTTTCTGCTCGTGAAGTGTATCGCCACATTGCCAAAGCCATTGGCCAAGAGAAGTCACCCTGTCTGCCCATTTTGCATAGCCTTACAGGCTGTGACACTATGTCGTTCTTCAATGGTATTGGGGAATCAGAAGGCTTGGGAAGTATGGCAAGCATTTGAAGACGTCACTCAAACTTTCTTCAGGTTGTCTGCTCCTCTTTGTAAGCTGAGTACCACTGACAGGGCAGCACAAGAGCTTTTTGGTGTACATTTGTAGGACAAAACCAGCAACGTACTGGGTGTAAACAGTGCTAGACGGTACCTCTTCAGTAAAAAGAGCTGCCAAATTGACCATAATCCCCTTACAAGTGAGGTGCTGCTGCAGGACATGAGATTGAGAAGAGCCATCTACCTATTAGACTTCCAAACTCTGTGGGCTGGCAGTTCAAGGCTGGAAAGTGGGAGTCGTTCTGGACGAGCTTTCAAGAGGTATCCAGCGTGTGCCGAGAACTCATGAGGTGTGCCTGCAAGAAGAGCTGTACAACAAAACGCTGCAAATGCTGCTAAGAAGGACTGCAGAGCACAGCTCTCTGCAAATGTGCTTGCATGCCTGTGAAAACTGTCAGCATCTAAACTGTGCAAAAATATTATTGCACCCATTTTCATACCCCAACTCAAACTTTTATTCCTGTGTCATTTTATTCAAACTGTCTATGCCATTAAAGGCTCGCATCTTCGCTATCTGGCACATTTTTTTTTAACATCATCATTTACGCCGTCAAAATAAGGATACCCTTGACGTGACAAAGAGATGTGACAAAAACTTCGGGTACCTTTTAAAAAGCCGACGACAATTCCTGAGGCACAACTGGGTCACTGTTGTATACGAAGAGAAAGTCAACTTGATTATCCATCCAGAACAGGTTGTTTTATTTCGCCATCTTGCATATTTCTAGTGTTGTGCCATTGTACCTCCCGCAGTGGGGCACTGCGGTTATGAAATTAAAGGCCCCTCCTGTTTTTGGAACCGCAGGAGCTTTCTAGTTTGCTGTTAGGTAGATTTTTGGTTCCTCTTTCCTGTCATGCTCTCTTTTTCTTCATGAATTCTTTTCTTTTTTCTGCCTTCTTGCTCATTCACCTGTATTTTTTCCAAAAATCTCTTCTCTTGCCGCTTGTCTCGCGATTCATGTATAGTTTAATCTGTTAGTGTTCTGATGTAAGTCCAGCAGTAGATAGGTTAAGCCTATTTTAACATACTGGAAACTGGTAATCTTCCAGTAGGTATTAATTTAGTTTTACTAAAGCCTGCTGGGACACAAGTAATGGGTTAGTGCATTTGTAAACAGGAATCACTTGACAAGTGGCCCCCTTCATCCCCCCCTTCCTCGTCCTGATATGGCTCTGCGTAGTCGGCTGGACGTTAAGCAACAAATAAACAAACAAAATAAACAAGCCATTGTACCTACTGATGTATGTGTCGATCTCACGGATGAGATGTTTATACGTGTCAAATTTGAGGGATACCCAAGTCAACTAAAATCCATGTATTTTAGCAATGACCAAGTGGGTTGCGTTGAAACTTTCAGGAATGTGTGTCTACGCACGAGGCGTAGTTCAACCGTTTGAGTACACTTTCAAATCTTCACGAAATAATATTTTAAAAACTGCCACAGGTTTGTTGACTTACATCCCACATATTTTTGACTTCGCATGTATATATGACAGATGGTTGTTTCAAGTACTGCCAAAGTTTCTTTTGAGTATAGACACTTGCCGGAATGTGCTAGTTGTGTAAACACATGAGAACAAACAACGTTTTCGAAATACAGCGATTATGAATTTTAGTCGACTTTTGAGTTGATACACTACATTTTTATCAGTTTTATTTTGGGGGTACCCTTATTTGGGCGGCGGTCAAATAACCCATGTAAAGGCCACCTTTTATCTTAAAAGTGTTCCAGTTAGCCAAGTTGAGTGCCCTCAATAGCATACATTGAATATAACAGCACAGGAATGAATGTTTTCGTTTTGGTATGACAATTGGTGCAATATATTTATTTTTGCACAGTTTAGGTAATCCACAAATTCTTCAACCCTGCCACCCACACCGTCCAATCATTCTCTGCACCAACAATACATGTATTGTTTTGTTTAAAAATGTGTTTGTGTTAGTTTCTATTGCAAGAGAATGTCTTGTAGCATCAAAAATGCCTAAATACCCTTTTATTGGCGGCCATTTTGAAAATTGTAAAAAAACTACTGATTTCTTAATTTTTTCACGGTGGCTCTGTATCAGGTTTTGTTAAGCAAAAGCAAATGTCCATTTACGCCAAATTTGCTGTTAATCACATGAAGTGAAATATGCCTAACATACCCAACCGTTTACACTGGCGGCCATCTTGAAAAATTGTTTAAAAACTACCCATTTTTTATTTTTCGCGATGGCTCTGTATCAGATTTTGTTAAGCACATAAAACTCTTCATATTTGCTTAATTTGGTGTTTGTTGCATGATTTGAATGATTTTGCAACATAGGAGCCCCACTATTAGAATTGTGGCGATTTGCTCTTATTGAAAAATAAAAATGGGACCACCTTCTTCTTGCCAGTGTTCCGAGATCACCAATAGTTAATAGGGGTGGAGCCGTTTATGAACATCAAAACGGCTGATTGATGTGTTGCCCGGGGTCAGATTGATAGATCCAAGTCCCCATCGCCTGTGACAACCTTCACAAAATCCTCACACTCTATGTGTTGCCCGGGGTCAGATTGATGTGTTGTCCGGGGTCAAATTGATAGATCCAAGTCCCCATCGCCGCTTGTGTGCCCGTAAAGGCTTGTGCCAGATCACATCGATGGGTGCCGATTCAATTATCTATGTGTCATTTACCTCCGTGTGTGTGATTCGTGCACCATCTCTCTTCAACTTTGTAACGACAGCAACGTGTGTTGCAGTAACAGCATTCAACTGTCGGTCTGGGCGGGTGTCAACTTTGTAACGGCAGCAACGTTTGTTGCAGTAACAGCATTCAACTGTCGGTCTGGGCGGGTGTCAACTTTGTAACGGCAGCAACGTGTGTTGCAGTAACAACATTCAACTGTCGGTCTGGGCGGGTGTCAACTTTGTAACGGCAGCAACGTTTGTTGCAGTAACACAATTCAACTGTCGGTCTGGGCGGGTGTCAACTTTGTAACGGCAGCAACGTTTGTTGTAGTAACAGCATTCAACTGTCGGTCTGCGCGGGTGTCAACTTTGAAGACGTGTCTACCCGATTTTTAATTCATTGTACCAGCTGTAAGTACTCGTTTTGGAAGGAGCGTTTTTTCCCCAAAATTCTCACAATAATTATGCAGTAAGTGTGAAAAACATAACAATTCTTTCAGAGATGTTTATACATCATTGTTGTAAACTGCCTTTTTGTTTAGCTCCACGACAAGCAAGTAAACATGGACGGGCAGTGTTCTTAAAAGCTGAGGAAAGTTTGAGATACATAAAAATGTGTGTCATCGCCGATAAAACTTTGCAGTGTGCACACGTCGTTGTAAATATCATGAGACATTGCCAGGAGTTTGGAGTCAAAGGACTTCTAGAACACCTTTCGTAAACACACACCACACACACACACACACACACACACACACACACACACACAGATCCACAGATACACTATCCCTCCCCCCAAGCCCCTCCCACACACAAACGCGCGCACGCGTACAAACACACAGACACACACATACACATACCCACGCACACACACACGTGTGCACACACACACACACACACACACACACACACACACACATCTCACACTTTGATCTTGAATTCTCGTTACCTTGCTGTCCAGAGGGCATCATGTCGAGTTCTTTGCTTGTTGGTTGAAGGGAAGCAACCCAGTAATTATAACGTGATTTCGCACGCTTAATTTCAGAGTTCGCCTCTTTGTTAACACTTGCAAAATCTCCGCCAAAGGTAAGTACCGTACACTACCTTGTATACGCCCACCCCCCTAAAGCACCAATGTCGCTCGAAAGTAGTATAGGGGGTGGGCGTTTACGTGATACTGTACCCTGTGCAGGATCAGTTCCTCTCAATAAATAGCGATATTTGAACACATGTTAAAATTGTTAAATAGGATAATTATGTTTCTGTGGAAAAATGGCTACCCTCTTTCTCTGTGACACACACGTGTTCTCGTGTGTACCAGTGTCTTCATTGCCAAAATGGAAACTGGAACCTAACCACAAGAATCCCTTTTCATGGTTTGTGAACAAAATAATGCACAAATCTCGAATACAAACTGGAAATAGTGACTCAGGATGTGTTTCGTTTAACCAGCATTAGCAGCGTGTTTCTAAACAGAGATCACAACATGAAACATGATCTGCCTCGTTTAACCAGCATTAGCAGCGTGTTTCTAAACAGAAATCACAAAATGAAACATGATCTGCCTCGTTTAACCAGCATTAGCAGCGTGTGTCTAAACAGAAATCACAAAATGAAACATGATCTGCCTCGTTTAACCAGCATTAGCAGCGTGTGTCTAAACAGAAATCACAAAATGAAACATGATCTGCCTCGTTTAACCAGCATTAGCAGCGTGTGTCTAAACAGAAATCACAAAATGAAACATGATCTGCCTCGTTTAACCAGCATTAGCAGCGTGTTTCTAAACAGAGATCACAAAATGAAACATGATCTGCCTCGTTTAACCAGCATTAGCAGCGTGTTTCTAAACAGAGATCACAACATGAAACATGATCTGCCTCGTTTAACCAGCATTAGCAGCGTGTTTCTAAACAGAAATCACAAAATGAAACATGATCTGCCTCGTTTAACCAGCATTAGCAGCGTGTTCAGTTCTAAACAATGATCACAAAATGAAACATGATCTGCCTCGTTTTACCAGCATTAGCAGCGTGTTTCTAAACAGAAGTCACAAATGAAACATGATATCTGTAGTCAGTTTCTTTGCTCTGATCCAAGTATTCAAGGGGGAGTACGGTGTGTCAAACACAGCGCATTCAAACAACACTTTGTTCATTCGATCTCTGTAAAGTCCCCAAGGTCGAGCTCTGTAATATCAAATGTGTCTCACAAAACTTTGTCAATTTTAGGCATGGCTATTATGTGACTGCAGTTGCAAAGGAAAATCAACGGCATAACTGCAGCATCATGTCATTATTCACTCGAATAATATGAACGTAATGCGTGCGGATTTGAAAAAAAGAAAAGAAAAAAGAAAAACCAAAATTGTTTTTGTACACCGTTAGTCCAAATGTGTTGGGCGTGGGCGTTTACAATATACAGTACCCTATACACACTGGGCGTTTACAATATACAGTACCCTATACACTGGGCGTTTACAATATACAGTACCCTATACACACTGGGCGTTTACAATATACAGTACCCTATACACACTGGGCGTTTACAATATACAGTACCCTATACACACTGGGCGTTTACAATATACAGTACCCTATACACACTGGGCGTTTACATTATACAGTACCCTATACACACTGGGCGTTTACAATATACAGTACCCTATACACACTGGGCGTTTACAATATACAGTACCCTATACACACTGAGCGTTTACAATATACAGCACCCTATAAACACTGGGCGTTTACCAAATTCAGTACCCTATACACACTGGGCGTTTACAAGGTGGTTTACGGTATAACTGAGGAAGGTGGCAACAGAAACCTCCTATAATTAGAATTAATCTTCTGATTTTTTTTTAAATCGTTTGACTATCTACTTTCAAACAAAATAATAGAACATTATTTTATTCAATATATCGGTAGATACATGAAATACCTTATTAATTGCTTAACTTTCAAAAGCGATTCCGGGTCGATCATTTATTCAACACCGATGCAAAATTGTCGCCGAAGACCAGCGCAGGTAAAAAGGTTATGGCGACAGCGCTCTATCCAAGGGAAACAACTGCAAACAAATGCACGGCCAAGGAAATACACAGACAGAGTTTCTTCCCCTATCCGATTCCTTACTGATTTGACCAGATCAAATGGGGAATCCAGCTTTCTCTACACAAGGATAAGGATAAGATTGTATATAGTCCTGTGAGGTTACCCTACCTGGGGAAAGCGAGCTGCCATACAGTATACGGCGCTACCCCTTTTTTCCTCCTTTAGTTTTCTTCCTGCATGCGTGTATTCATGTTTCCAAGCCCTGAGACTGTCGCTGTGAACTTGGGATCTTTATCGTGCGCATGCGTGCACACGGGGGTGTTCGGCCTCCGAGGAGAGTCTGCACTAAGTTGACTCTGGGAAATAAATCCCTCGCCGACCGTGGGGATCGAACAATAACGACAACTGGATTTGAAGCCAGCGAAGGAGTGGTTCTTTTTTCCTCTTGGTGATCCTCCTTTCTGGGGACTTTTAATAACTCTGATGTTACAAGTGACTGATGCACTCCGGCAGCTGGCTTTCCTCTCATGCACAAAATAACAACCATGATGAAGCGGTCTCACATCACCCCCAGACACTCTGACAGCTGGCTCTCCTCTCATGCACAGAATAACAACCATGATGAAGCGGTCTCACATCACCCCCAGACACTCTGATAGCTGGCTTTCCTCTCATGCACAGAATAACAACCATGATGAAGCGGTCTCACATCACCCCCAGACACTCTGACAGCTGGCTTTCCTCTCATGCACAGAATAACCACCATGATGAAGCGGTCTCACATCACCCCCAGACACTGTGACAGCTGGCTTTCCTCTCATGCACAGAATAACAACCATGATGAAGCGGTCTCACATCACCCCCAGACACTCTGACAGCTGGCTTTCCTCTCATGCACAGAATAACAACCATGATGAAGCGGTCTCACATCATCCCCAGACACTCTGACAGCTGGCTTTCCTCTCATGCACAGAATAACAACCATGATGAAGCGGTCTCACATCACCCCCAGACACTCTGACAGCTGGCTTTCCTCTCATGCACAGAATAACAACCATGATGAAGCGGTCTCACATCACCCCCAGACACTCTGACAGCTGGCTCTCCTCTCATGCACAGAATAACAACCATGATGAAGCGGTCTCACATCACCCCCAGACACTGTGACAGCTGGCTTTCCTCTCATGCACAGAATAACAACCATGATGAAGCGGTCTCACATCACCCCCAGACACTGTGACAGCTGGCTTTCCTCTCATGCACAGAATAATAACCATGATGAAGCGGTCTCACATCACCCCCAGACACTGTGACAGCTGGCTTTCCTCTCATGCACATAATAACAACCATGATGAAGCGGTCTCACATCACCCCCAGCCACTCTGACAGCTGGCTTTCCTCTTATGCACAGAATAACAAGTCGCGTAAGGCGAAAATACAATATTTAGTCAAGTAGCTGTCGAACTCACAGAATGAAACTGAACGCAATGCCATTTTTCAGCAAGACCGTATACTCGTAGCATCGTCAGTCCACCGCTCATGGCAAAGGCAGTGAAATTGACAAGAAGAGCGGGGTAGTAGTTGCGCTAAGAAGGATAGCACACGTTTCTGTACTTTAACTTTCTGAGCGTGTTTTTAATCCAAACATATCATATCTATATGTTTTTGGAATCAGGAACCGACAATGAATAAGATGAAAGTGTTTTTAAATTGATTTCGACAATTTACTTTTGATAATAATTTTTATATATTTAATTTTCAGAGCTTGTTTTTAATCCGAATATAACATGTTTATATGTTTTTGGAATCAGCAAATGATGGAGAATAAGATGAACGTAAATTTGGATCGTTTTATAAATTTTTATTTTTTTTTACAATTTTCAGATTTTTAATGACCAAAGTCATTAATTAATTTTTAAGCCACCAAGCTGAAATGCAATACCGAAGTCCGGGCTTCGTCGAAGATTACTTGACCAAAATTTCAACCAATTTGGTTGAAAAATGAGGGCGTGACAGTGCCGCCTCAACTTTCACGAAAAGCCGGATATGACGTCATCAAAGACATTTATCAAAAAAATGAAAAAAATGTTCGGGGATTTCATACCCAGGAACTCTCATGTCAAATTTCATAAAGATCGGTCCAGTAGTTTAGTCTGAATCGCTCTACACACACACACAGACAGACAGACAGACAGACACACGCACATACACCACGACCCTCGTTTCGATTCCCCCTCGATGTTAAAATATTTAGTCAAAACTTGACTAAATATAAAAACCATGATGAAGCTGTCTCACATCACCCCCAGACACTGTGACAGCTGGCTTTCCTCTCATGCACAGAATAACAACCATGATGAAGCGGTCTCACATCACCCCCAGACACTCTGACAGCTGGCTTTCCTCTCATGCACAGAATAACAACCATGATGAAGCGGTCTCACATCACCCCCAGACACTCTGACAGCTGGCTTTCCTCTCATGCACGGAATAACAACCATGATGAAGCGGTCTCACATCACCCCCAGACACTCTGACAGCTGGCTTTCCTCTCATGCACAGAATAACAACCATGATGAAGCGGTCTCACATCACCCCCAGACACTCTGACAGCTGGCTTTCCTCTCATGCACAGAATAACAACCATGATGAAGCGGTCTCACATCACCCCCAGCCACTCTGACAGCTGGCTTTCCTCTCATGCACAGAATAACAACCATGATGAAGCGGTCTCACATCACCCCCAGACACTCTGACAGCTGGCTTTCCTCTCATGCACAGAATAACAACCATGATGAAGCGGTCTCACATCACCCCCAGACACTCTGACAGCTGGCTTTCCTCTCATGCACAAAATAACAACCATGATGAAGCGGTCTCACATCACCCCGAGCGTCCTCGAGACAAGAAACAATGATAAACAATCCCTCTCAAGTAGGTCACATGCAAGTAGATCACATGCAAGTAGGTCACATGCAAGTAGGTCTTTTGCAAGTTGGTTATATAAAAGGTCACACGCAAGTAGGTCAACCACAGGTAGGTCACACGAAAGGAGGTCACATGCAAACATACATGCCACATGCAAGTAGGTCACAACTATTTCAGTTGCACTGAGATCTGCTGCCTGCTGTACCTTCCGGGGATCTATTTCATTGATCACAATGATTCTCCCGAAATCGGAGTATGGCTGCCTAAATTGTGTGTGGAAAAAAAGGTCGTACACATACAAACCCGCTCGTGCAAAAACACGAGTGTACGTGGAAGTTTCAGCCCATGGACGCAGAAGACGATATAGCTGTGTAACCAACTTGGACATTTCACACACAATTGTGTTTCAGCCCATGGACGCAGAAGACGATATAGCTGTGTAACCAACTTGGACATTTCACACACAATTGTGTTTCAGGGCTCCCCGTCTAGAAAGTCCCGGGACCCCCACTTTCAATGTTTAGAGAGTCCCGGGACCCCCACGTTCAATGTTTAGAGGGTCCCGGGACCCCCACTTTCAATGTTTAGAGAGTCCCGGGACCCCCACTTTCAATGTTTAGAGGGTCCCGGGACCCCCACTTTCAATGTTTAGAGGGTCCCGGGACCCCCACTTTCAATGTTTAGAGAGTCCTGGGACCCCCACTTTCAATGTTTAGAGAGTCCCGGGACCCCCACTTTCAATGTTTAGAGAGTCCCGGGACCCCCACGTTCAATGTCTAGAGAGTCCCGGGACCCCCACTTTCAATGTCTAGAGAGTCCCGGGACCCCCACTTTCAATGTTTAGAGAGTCCCGGGACCCCCACTTTCAATGTTTAGAGGGTCCCGGGACCCCCACTTTCAATGTCTAGAGAGTCCCGGAGCCCCCACTTTCAATGTTTAGAGGGTCCCGGGACCCCCACTTTCAATGTCTAGAGAGTCCCGGGACCCCCACTTTCAATGTTTAGAGAGTCCCGGGACTCCCACTTTCAATGTTTAGAGGGTCCCGGGACCCCCACTTTCAATGTTTAGAGGGTCCCGGGACCCCCACTTTCAATGTCTAGAGAGTCCCGGGACCCCCACTTTCAATGTTTAGAGAGTCCCGGGACCCCCACTTTCAATGTTTAGAGAGTCCCGGGACCCCCACTTTCAATGTCTACAGAGTCCCGGGACCCCCACTTTCAATGTTTAGAGAGTCCCGGGACCCCCACTTTCAATGTTTAGAGAGTCCCGGGACCCCCACTTTCAATGTTTAGAGGGTCCCGGGACCCCCACTTTCAATGTTTAGAGAGTCCCGGGACCCCCACTTTCAATGTTTAGAGTCCCGGGACCCCCACTTTCAATGTTTAGAGGGTCCCGGGACCCCCACTTTCAATGTTTAGAGAGTCCCGGGACCCCCACTTTCAATGTTTAGAGAGTCCCGGGACCCCCACTTTCAATGTCTAGAGAGTCCCGGGACCCCCACTTTCAATGTTTAGAGAGTCCCGGGACCCCCACTTTCAATGTTTGGAGAGTCCCGGGACCCCCACTTTCAATGTTTAGAGGGTCCCGGGACCCCCACTTTCAATGTTTAGAGGGTCCCGGGACCCCCACTTTAAATGTTTAGAGGGTCCCGGGACCCCCACTTTAAATGTTTAGAGGGTCCCGGGACCCCCACTTTAAATGTTTAGAGGGTCCCGGGACCCCCACTTTAAATGTTTAAAGGGTCCCGGGACCCCCACTTTAAATGTTTAGAGGGTCCCGGGACCCCCACTTTAAATGTTGAGAGGGTCCCGGGACCCCCACTTTAAATGTTGAGAGGGTCCCGGGACCCCCACTTTAAATGTTTAGAGGGTCCATGGACCCCCTTAGTGAAATTTCAGAAGGTCCCAAAAGTCCAGGGGCCCCAAAGCGCTAGGCCTCCTGTACTGATAATACATTGTGCTAACACATTGTTTGATATCAAGTGGTTTTGTTGTGGGAATATTCCAGGAGAACATTTGAACATTACAGTGTTTTGTTGCATTAAAAAAAAAACACAGATGCTGTTTGAAAGAGGTATTTTGGATCTCTCTTTATAAATAAAATAAAAAAATAAAAAAGGTACGTTTGCTTGGTATGGGGGTGGAGCTTCTGTTAGATTATTTCCATGACTGAGAGCCAGTTGTTGACAGAGAATTAAGCAAATGTAACTGGTGCAGTCTGTGAGACTTGACATACAATCACATTGGCAGGCTTGCATTTGAAACTTCTCACCAGGAGCCTTTTTGAGGCTTCAATACGACTTTTTGCAGAAGTCAATCCACGACCATCATTTCGAAGTTTCAAATGTAAGCCTATCAATGTCATTGTGTATACGTCCTCTTCCATTCTGTTTGAAAACATCTGTATCTTGTGCTCGGTGTGTGCGATATGTTTCCTCCTGTGCATGGCTGGATCTGTCTGAGCAGTGTATTCGTTCACCGTTCAAGTCGCCCAACAAGCTTTTGCGCCAGCAACCAGAGCATTTTAGACCAAAACCTTTGCCGGGCACAGCAACATCTGCATCGGCTTCAGCTTCCTTTTAGATGTTGTTCCCGCGTAAAATTGGCATTTGTGCTGGCACCAAACTAAGCTAACGACTACAGTCTCAAAACAGTACCTAGAGTACGCACGAGAACGGATATTTAGTACGTCACGGGACCCGCTCGTTTTTTGGTTAAATGCGTTACCCTCCACACATGTTGAGTACGTCTTTTGGTTAAATGCGTCCCCCTCCACACATGTTGAGTACGTCTTTTGGTTAAATGCGTCCCCCTCCACACATGTTGAGTACGTCTCTTGGTTAAATGCGTCCCCCTCTACACATGTTGACTACGTCTTTTGGTTAAATGCGTCCCCCTCTACACATGTTGAGTACGTCTTTTGGTTAAATGCGTCCCCCTCTACACATGTTGAGTACGTCTTTTGGTTAAATGCGTCCCCCTCTACACATGTTGAGTACGTCTTTTGGTTAAATGCGTTCCCCTCTACACATGTTGAGTACGTCTTTTGGTTAAATGCGTCCCCCTCTACACATGTTGAGTACGTCTCTTGGTTAAATGTGTCCCCCTCCACACATGTTGAGTACGTCTCTTGGTTAAATGCGTTCCCCTCTACACATGTTGAGTACGTCTTTTGGTTAAATGTGTCCCCCTCCACACATGTTGAGTACGTCTCTTGGTTAAATGTGTCCCCCTCTACACATGTTGAGTACGTCTTTTGGTTAAATGCGTCCCCCTCTACACATGTTGAGTACGTCTCTTGGTTAAATGCGTCCCCCTCCACACATGTTGAGTACGTCTTTTGGTTAAATGCGTCCCCCTCTACACATGTTGAGTACGTCTCTTGGTTAAATGCGTCCCCCTCCACACATGTTGAGTACGTCTCTTGGTTAAATGCGTCCCCCTCTACACATGTTGAGTACGTCTCTTGGTTAAATGTGTCCCCCTCTACACATGTTGAGTACGTCTCTTGGTTAAATGTGTCCCCTCTACACATGTTGAGTACGTCTTTTGGTTAAATGTGTCCCCCTCCACACATGTTGAGTACGTCTTTTGGTTAAATGCGTCCCCCTCCACACATGTTGAGTACGTCTCTTGGTTAAATGTGTCCCCCTTCACACATGTTGAGTACGTCTCTTGGTTAAATGTGTCCCCTCCACACATGTTGAGTACGTCTCTTGGTTAAATGCGTCCCCCTCTACACATGTTGAGTACGTCTCTTGGTTAAATGCGTCCCCCTCCACACATGTTTAGTACGTCTTTTGGTTAAATGTGTCCCCTCCACACATGTTGAGTACGTCTCTTGGTTAAATGTGTCCCTCTCCACACATGTTGAGTACGTCTTTTGGTTAAATGCGTCCCCCTCCACACATGTTGAGTACGTCTCTTGGTTAAATGTGTCCCCCTCCACACATGTTGAGTACGTCTTTTGGTTAAATGCGTCCCCTCCACACATGTTGAGTACGTCTCTTGGTTAAATGCGTCCCCCTCCACATATGTTGAGTACGTCTCTTGGTTAAATGCGTCCCCCTCCACACATGTTGAGTACGTCTTTTGGTTAAATGCGTCCCCCTCCACACATGTTGAGTACGTCTTTTGGTTAAATGCGTTCCCCTCCACACATGTTGAGTACGTCTTTTGGTTAAATGCGGTCCCCTCCACACATGTTGAGTACGTCTCTTGGTTAAATGCGGTCCCCTCCACACATGTTGAGTACGTCTCTTGGTTAAATGCGTCCCCCTCCACACATGTTGAGTACGTCTTTTGGTTAAATGCGTCCCCCTCCACACATGTTGAGTACGTCTTTTGGTTAAATGCGTCCCCCTCTACACATGTTGAGTACGTCTCTTGGTTAAATGCGTCCCCCTCCACACATGTTGAGTACGTCTCTTGGTTAAATGTGTCCCCCTCTACACATGTTGAGTACGTCTCTTGGTTAAATGCGTCCCCCTCCACACATGTTGAGTACGTCTCTTGGTTAAATGCGTCCCCCTCCACACATGTTGAGTACGTCTCTTGGTTAAATGCGTCCCCCTCCACACATGTTGAGTACGTCTCTTGGTTAAATGCGTCCCCCTCCCCACATGTTGAGTACGTCTCTTGGTTAAATGCGTCCCCCTCCACACATGTTGAGTACGTCTCTTGGTTAAATGCGTCCCCCTCTACACATGTTGAGTACGTCTCTTGGTTAAATGCGTCCCCCTCCAGACATGTTTAGTACGTCTCTTGGTTAAATGTGTCCCCTCCACACATGTTGAGTACGTCTCTTGGTTAAATGCGTCCCTCTCCACACATGTTGAGTACGTCTTTTGGTTAAATGTGTCCCCCTCCACACATGTTGAGTACGTCTTTTGGTTAAATGCGTCCCCCTTCACACATGTTGAGTACGTCTTTTGGTTAAATGTGTCCCCCTCTACACATGTTGAGTACGTCTCTTGGTTAAATGCGTCCCCCTCCACACATGTTGAGTACGTCTTTTGGTTAAATGCGTCCCCCTCCACACATGTTGAGTACGTCTCTTGGTTAAATGCGTCCCCCTCCACACATGTTGAGTACGTCTCTTGGTTAAATGCGTCCCCCTCTACACATGTTGAGTACGTCTCTTGGTTAAATGCGTCCCCCTCCAGACATGTTTAGTACGTCTCTTGGTTAAATGCGTCCCCCTCTACACATGTTGAGTACGTCTCTTGGTTAAATGCGTCCCCCTCTACACATGTTGAGTACGTCTCTTGGTTAAATGCGTCCCCCTCCACACATGTTGAGTACGTCTCTTGGTTAAATGCGTCCCCCTCCACACATGTTGAGTACGTCTCTTGGTTAAATGCGTCCCCCTCCACACATGTTGAGTACGTCTCTTGGTTAAATGCGTCCCCCTCCACACATGTTGAGTACGTCTCTTGGTTAAATGCGTCCCCCTCCACACATGTTGAGTACGTCTCTTGGTTAAATGCGTCCCCCTCCACACATGTTGAGTACGTCTCTTGGTTAAATGCGTCCCCCTCCACACATGTTGAGTACGTCTCTTGGTTAAATGCGTCCCCCTCCCCACATGTTGAGTACGTCTCTTGGTTAAATGTGTCCCCCTCCACACATGTTGAGTACGTCTCTTGGTTAAATGTGTCCCCCTCTACACATGTTGAGTACGTCTCTTGGTTAAATGTGTCCCCCTCTACACATGTTGAGTACGTCTCTTGGTTAAATGCGTCCCCCTCTACACATGTTGAGTACGTCTCTTGGTTAAATGCGTCCCCCTCTACACATGTTGAGTACGTCTCTTGGTTAAATGCGTCCCCCTCCACACATGTTGAGTACGTCTCTTGGTTAAATGCGTCCCCCTCCACACATGTTGAGTACGTCTCTTGGTTAAATGCGTCCCCCTCCACACATGTTGAGTACGTCTCTTGGTTAAATGTGTCCCCCTCCACACATGTTGAGTACGTCTCTTGGTTAAATGCGTCCCCCTCCACACATGTTGAGTACGTCTTTTGGTTAAATGCGTCCCCCTCCACACATGTTGAGTACGTCTCTTGGTTAAATGCGTCCCCCTCCACACATGTTGAGTACGTCTCTTGGTTAAATGCGTCCCCCTCCACACATGTTGAGTACGTCTTTTGGTTAAATGCGTCCCCCTCCACACATGTTGAGTACGTCTTTTGGTTAAATGCGTCCCCCTCCACACATGTTGAGTACGTCTCTTGGTTAAATGCGTCCCCCTCCACACATGTTGAGTACGTCTCTTGGTTAAATGCGTCCCCCTCCACACATGTTGAGTACGTCTCTTGGTTAAATGCGTCCCCCTCCACACATGTTGAGTACGTCTCTTGGTTAAATGCGTCCCCCTCCACACATGTTGAGTACGTCTCTTGGTTAAATGCGTCCCCCTCCACACATGTTGAGTACGTCTCTTGGTTAAATGCGTCCCCCTCCACACATGTTGAGTACGTCTCTTGGTTAAATGCGTCCCCCTCCACACATGTTGAGTACGTCTCTTGGTTAAATGCGTTCCCCTCTACACATGTTGAGTACGTCTCTTGGTTAAATGCGTCCCCCTCCACACATGTTGAGTACGTCTCTTGGTTAAATGCGTCCCCCTCCACACATGTTGAGTACGTCTCTTGGTTAAATGCGTCCCCCTCCACACATGTTGAGTACGTCTCTTGGTTAAATGCGTCCCCCTCCACACATGTTGAGTACGTCTCTTGGTTAAATGCGTCCCCCTCCACACATGTTGAGTACGTCTCTTGGTTAAATGCGTCCCCCTCCACACATGTTGAGTACGTCTCTTGGTTAAATGCGTCCCCCTCCACACATGTTGAGTACGTCTCTTGGTTAAATGCGTCCCCCTCCACACATGTTGAGTACGTCTCTTGGTTAAATGCGTCCCCCTCTACACATGTTGAGTACGTCTCTTGGTTAAATGCGTCCCCCTCCACACATGTTGAGTACGTCTCTTGGTTAAATGCGTCCCCCTCTACACATGTTGAGTACGTCTTTTGGTTAAATGCGTCCCCCTCCACACATGTTGAGTACGTCTCTTGGTTAAATGCGTCCCCCTCCACACATGTTGAGTACGTCTCTTGGTTAAATGCGTCCCCCTCCACACATGTTGAGTACGTCTTTTGGTTAAATGCGTCCCCCTCTACACATGTTGAGTACGTCTTTTGGTTAAATGCGTCCCCCTCCACACATGTTGAGTACGTCTCTTGGTTAAATGCGTCCCCCTCCACACATGTTGAGTACGTCTCTTGGTTAAATGTGTCCCCCTCTACACATGTTGAGTACGTCTCTTGGTTAAATGTGTCCCCCTCTACACATGTTGAGTACGTCTTTTGGTTAAATGCGTCCCTCTCCACACATGTTGAGTACGTCTCTTGGTTAAATGCGTCCCTCTCTACACATGGTGAGTACGTCTCTTGGTTAAATGCGTCCCACTCCACACATGTTGAGTACGTCTCTTGGTTAAATGTGTCCCCCTCCACACATGTTGAGTACGTCTTTTGGTTAAATGCGTCCCCCTCCACACATGTTGAGTACGTCTTTTGGTTAAATGTGTCCCCCTCCACACATGTTGAGTACGTCTTTTGGTTAAATGCGTCCCCCTCCACACATGTTGAGTACGTCTCTTGGTTAAATGCGTCCCCCTCCACACATGTTGAGTACGTCTTTTGGTTAAATGCGTCCCCCTCCACACATGTTGAGTACGTCTCTTGGTTAAATGCGTCCCCCTCTACACATGTTGAGTACGTCTTTTGGTTAAATGTGTCCCCTCTACACATGTTGAGTACGTCTTTTGGTTAAATGTGTCCCCTCTACACATGTTGAGTACGTCTTTTGGTTAAATGTGTCCCCCTCCACACATGTTGAGTACGTCTTTTGGTTAAATGCGTCCCCCTCCACACATGTTGAGTACGTCTCTTGGTTAAATGTGTCCCCCTCCACACATGTTGAGTACGTCTTTTGGTTAAATGCGTCCCCCTCTACACATGTTGAGTACGTCTCTTGGTTAAATGTGTCCCCCTCCACACATGTTGAGTACGTCTCTTGGTTAAATGCGCCCCTCTCCACACATGTTGAGTACGTCTCTTGGTTAAATGCGTCCCCATCTACACCTGTTGAGTACGTCTCTTGGTTAAATGTGTCCCCCTCCACACATGTTGAGTACGTCTTTTGGTTAAATGCGTCCCCCTCCACACATGTTGAGTACGTCTTTTGGTTAAATGTGTCCCCCTCCACACGTCACATGTTGAGTACGTCTTTTGGTTAAATGCGTCCCCCTCCACACATGTTGAGTACGTCTCTTGGTTAAATGCTGTCCCCTCCACACATGTTGAGTACGTCTTTTGGTTAAATGCGTCCCTCTCCACACATGTTGAGTACGTCTTTTGGTTAAATGCGTCCCCTTCCACACATGTTGAGTACGTCTCTTGGTTAAATGCGTTCCCCTCCACACATGTTGAGTACGTCTCTTGGTTAAATGCGTCCCCCTCCACACATGTTGAGTACGTCTTTTGGTTAAATGCGTCCCCCTCCACACATGTTGAGTACGTCTCTTGGTTAAATGCGTCCCCCTCCACACATGTTGAGTACGTCTTTTGGTTAAATGTGTCCCCCTCCACACATGTTGAGTACGTCTTTTGGTTAAATGCGTCCCCCTCCACACATGTTGAGTACGTCTTTTGGTTAAATGTGTCCTCTCTACACATGTTGAGTACGTCTTTTGGTTAAATGCGTCCCCCTCCCCACATGTTGAGTACGTCTCTTGGTTAAATGTGTCCCCCTCCACACATGTTGAGTACGTCTTTTTGTTAAATGCGTCCCCCTCCACACATGTTGAGTACGTCTCTTGGTTAAATGCGTCCCCCTCCACACATGTTGAGTACGTCTCTTGGTTAAATGCGTCCCCCTCCACACATGTTGAGTACGTCTCTTGGTTAAATGCGTCCCCCTCCACACATGTTGAGTACGTCTTTTGGTTAAATGCGCACCCCTCCACACATGTTGAGTACGTCTTTTGGTTAAATGTGTCCCCCTCCACACATGTTCAGTACGTCTTTTTGGCTTCTGGTGCGTATAGGACGCAGGGATACGCACTTTGGGGAACCCTGTGTTCGTTTACAGACATGCATTGGGGTTTTACGATTCCATCAGTTGTGTGTTCGTTTACAGACATGCATTGGGCCCGGGGTTTTACGATTCCATCAGTTGTGTGTTCGTTTACAGACATGCATTGGGCACGAGGTTTTACGATTCCATCAGTTGTGTGATCGTTTACAGACATGCATTGAGGATTTATGATTCCATCAGTTGTGTGTTCGTTTACAGACATGCATTGGGCCCGGGGTTTTACGATTCCATCAGTTGTGTGTTCGTTTACAGACATGCATTGGGCACGAGGTTTTACGATTCCATCAGTTGAGTGTTCGTTTACAGACATGCATTGGGCACGAGGTTTTACGATTCCATCAGTTGAGTGTTCGTTTACAGACATGCATTGGGCACGAGGTTTTACGATTCCATCAGTTGTGTGTTCGTTTACAGACATGCATTGGACACGAGGTTTTACGATTCCATCAGTTGAGTGTTCGTTTACAGACATGCATTGGGCACGAGGTTTTACGATTCCATCAGTTGAGTGTTAGTTTACAGACATGCATTGGGCACGAGGTTTTACGATTCCATCAGTTGTGTGTTCGTTTACAGACATGCATTGGGCACGAGGTTTTACGATTCCATCAGTTGTGTGATCGTTTACAGACATGCATTGGGCACGAGGTTTTACGACTCCATCAGTTGAGTGTTCGTTTACAGACATGCATTGGGCGCGAGGTTTTACGATTCCATCAGTTGTGTGATCGTTTACAGACATGCATTGGGCACGAGGTTTTACGATTCCATCAGTTGTGTGATCGTTTACAGACATGCATTGGGCACGGGGTTTTACGATTCCATCAGTTGTGTGTTCGTTTACAGACATGCATGGGGGTTTTACGATTCCATCAGTTGTGTGTTCGTTTACAGACATGCATTGGGGTTTTACGATTCCATCAGTTGTGTGTTCGTCAACACCTCGTACACACTGAACATTCAGGTGTACTTTTAACATCCAGCTTTGTAGTTAGAAAATGTCGTGTCGTTCTTTTCAGTGATACATCCGTTACCTACCTTTTACACAAAAGCATTTCAGAACCTAAACAATGTATGGCTATCACAGTGTGTACCTACATGTGCTTTATGGAGGAAAACAGGTTGCGTGCTTTCATCATCACCATGGTTACATACGTTACCGATGCATACGTTACCGCTTCGTTAGCATACAAATACTGAATGTTAAATTGTGAAAAATAACACAGATTGCATTTTATTGCAAGCCCAATTTTTCTATGCAAACGTAGAATTAGTGAAGTGAAGCCAACACCCAACATGTTATTAAATGAATTGTCCTACATATTATAACGTTGATACATACATTCACTATACTGTGCATACATGAATGATGACAACTGTTTGCTTTTAGAGGGTATTATAGTACACTCTTGTTGAGCAGTATCTGTCATAACTGCTTGTCTTTTGTACTGAAAATGTTATACGTATCGATATACCCTTATGTTCTGCACATTGTATGATGCCTTGTAAAAAGAAATCTGCCTCAATAAAAAATGTGAAGACATTAAAAAAAACACCATATTTTTCAACGAATAGTGATGTTAATTACCAACAGGAAGAACTGCCCTTGTACAAGACACCTCAGTACGTCCTGTGCCACGTCTTGTTTTGTCAAGTCTGACGTCACGTGTGCACCTTATTGCAAAGAAAGGGTATATTTTGCACCCCCTCCCCCCCCCCCCCACACACACACACTCTTCGGTTGCAACACAATGCAACACTCCACACAAACGGTCCAGAAAGTTCACTAGGTACAAGGCAGGCTCTGCTGGAAGCTCTTTGTTCAACAGGTAGACGGGCGCTGTGGCGGGGTGGTAAGACGTCGGCCTCTTAATCGGAAGGTCGAGGGTTCGAATCCCGGCCGCGGCCGCCTGGTGGGTTAAGTGTGGAGATTTTTCCGATCTCCCAGGTCAACTTATGTGCAGACCTGCTTAGTGACTTAACCCCCTTCGTGTGTACACGCAAGCACAAGACCAAGTGCGCACGGAAAAGATCCTGTAATCCATGTCAGAGTTCGGTGGGTTATAGAAACACAAAAATACCAAGCATGCCTCCCCCGAAATCGGCGTATGCTGCCTGAATGGCGGGGTAAAAACGGTCATACACGTACAAATCCACTCGTGCTAAAAACATGAGTGAACGTGGGAGTCTAAGCCCATGAACGAAGAAGAAGAAGAAGAGGTAGAGTGTTTGTTTCTTCTGTCTTGAATAATAATTTTTGTCATCATTTTCACGAGTTTTCATTCACAGTCACCTGGGAAATAAATCTCATGTTCCCCATGCAATAAATCCCGGTTACCATAGTTGCAGGAAGCAGCTTATACATGGATAATCAAAAGCAAACCCAATAGAAACGCTCGGGGATTCTTCGGCGCTTTTCATTGGCGTTTCGCCAGACCTGGACAGACGACACTGTTTTTGAAAAGTTCCAAAAACGAACTGGCAAACTGGCAAAAATAAACACAAAACAAAACTATTTCATGAAAGGTCATAAATTCATCACAAATAAATGAAACCTAGCGATATGTTCCGTCTACTTACAAAGTCATGGAGTGCGTGTATCTGTGTTTCAATACACAGTCTGACAGACGTTCGGAGAAACTTGGCACGAACGTCAAGTCAAACCCCTGACACACACATTTTGACCCGTGCACAAGACGTTGTATCAATAAATGAAGCGCACAAAAGAAATAATAATAAAAGCAAAGAACATAGCAACAAGATATGCAAACATCTAACATAGCCGAGCAAGCAGAATGACAGGTCTAATGAAAAACAAAGAGGCAATGAGTCGGAAACAAGATCGTGATTCTTTCCTTCGCTGCACGACGCAAATCTTCAGTGACCTTCGACCCAACGTGCCTTGCTGCACGATGCAAATCTTCTGTGACCTTTGACCCAACGTAGCTTCCACATTCGACCACTAAGCTTAATACTGTTTTCAACTGACAACCGAGGGTGGGAGGGGGGGGTACTGAGAGGAACCTAGAGAACTGTGCATCCTCAAACCTGACATATTCATCCCAACATGATTGTCATGAACTCAAAACACAGAAAGTTGCTTCCACACGCCAGCTTTGATTGCAACAACGTGCTGGAGCCCCAACACATGTATCATCAAAACGGAACTCAAAGCAGGGCTCCCTGTGTTGATTTGGCACTTATTTTCTCACTACCAAAATGATGACAAAAACGATGTTTGGTGGTTTGTTTTCAGACCAGCTTTTTTGTCGGTCAATAAATATAAAACAAAAGACGATATGCTCCCCCTCGGACCGACACAAAAGCTGGTCTGTCAACAAGCCATCAAACATCCTATAGTATTGTCCTGATCATGAGAGTGTTTATTACAAAGTTATTACTTGTTTTGTGAGGTAGGGGCAGACAAAATCAAACATTCTTAGAATTACGTCACATTAGTTTTGATTCATATCCATATAGCATGTGTCATAATCGTATCGTTCTGTGCTCGTAAATATCTGTTCAAACTTCACCACAAAAAGTACCCCCGCCACCTAGATAGCAGTGCCCAAGGTGAATAAATCAATTAACAAATAGAGTTAAAATAGCCAATATTCGCACTCTCATAATTCAATCTACTATGTTTATACCAGGTAACACGTAAGATGGGAAAAGAACCTTCCACTCAGACAACCTTTGACCCATTCCCAGACACATGAAGCTGAAGAGTGACAATATATTCCTCTTAGGCACAAGCTGAAACCTGCACACTGACACTGGCACTCAAAACAACATTATTTAAGAAAACGAAAACAGGAGAAACAAGAATAAACATGTATTGAAACACAAAACTCCGCCCGGTTCTGGATGTTCAACCCGTGATCGCCGAGTTCGCAGCGCAACGTCGTATCCGTTACAGTTATAGAAAGATAACGCCTGCCGACATTAACGCATACGCACGGCGCAACGCCTGCCCACTTACACGCACAAAGACAATCTTATAGGGCACTATATCAAAACACGTTGCTGTATATGGGTACGACGCACAAAGACAATCTTATAGGGCACTATATCAAAACACGTTGCTGTATATGGGTACGAGTGACGACCCCAAATCCATTCTCCCATTGTTGACAAGATAACACGCGATAAATACTCGGTGTGTCAACTGATTCCGTTCATACACCGGATGTTTCCGTTCATCCGCATGGTTCACATTGGTCCAATATCACACGTATTTGTACTTTTTGCTATTTGAAGACGATTGGAATACACAGAACTTGTAGTGGGGGCCTATTTCACTCTGATATAGCGAATGTGTATGAACGGAAACGCTTTTCGAACGAAAGGAAACATGCACTTTTGTACAAACAAAAACATGGTGTATGAACGGAATCTGCATGTTTTCAAAAGACAAGTGATTGTAAAAAAGCCATGGGTTTCTATAAACTTCTGTTCAAGCAAAATGCCGTATCAGGCAATGGTTTTGGTGATCATGTGCAAATCAAGGGTCAGATTCGCTAACAGAGCAAGAAAAACAAGAAAATGTAAATAAAAAAAATAAAAATTTAAATCAGGCAATTTTGCCACGTTCGGCCCGCGTGTGTTATCATTAGGATTACTAGCACCTTATCGTACACATAGCCCAACCATTTCGCTGCCTTATTCCTTCAATATAGCATGACTTCCCTTCTTTGTCTCTGTTAATCTAGGGAGAAAATATCCAGCGATATTCGTCCGAACCTGAAGAGGCTGGAGAGGTCCACTTAGAGGGGTTGGAACACAACGAATGAACAGACTGGTGTTTGCTGACCCTCTATCCATTTGAAGGCAAGACGTTGTCACTCATATTGATTGTCCCCCTCATTGGGTGACACACTGACAACAAATAATCTTTCAGTTTTTGAAACAAACGTGACTTATCTTGTCACACTTGATTGTGATATTTGTTTGTATTCTTAAATGCTGATATCGGTTTGTCGATCCACCACAGACCTGGATTAATCTTTTCCAGTTAGCATTATCGTTTGAAGTAATACACTTGTTAACAGACACAAAGCAACAAGATTTCTTTTGTGGTTTGCTTGCAGATTTGTGCAGATGTATGTGTGTGTGTGTGTGTGTGTGTGTGTGTGTATGTTTGTGCGTGTGTGTGTGTGTGTGTGGGTGTGTGTGTGTGTGTGCGTGTGTGTGTGTGTGTGTGTGTGTATGTTTGTGTGTGTGTGTGTGTGCATGTGTGTGTGTGTGTGTTTAGTACAACCAGCCATACATACCTACGTGCCTGTGCTCAAGATTTGTTTGTTTTCATTGTAAACTATACAGCTTAGTACAACGTGTGAAGCGAGAGTTGAATGCTGTGTTGTGTTCATTGTAAACTATACAGCTTAGTACAACGTGTGAAGCGAGAGTTGAATGCTGTGTTGTGTTCATTGTAAACTATACAGCTTAGTACAACGTGTGAAGCGAGAGTTGAATGCTGTGTTGTGTCCATTGTAAACTATACAGCTTAGTACAACGTGTGAAGCGAGAGTTGAATGCTGTGTTGTGTTCATTGTAAACTATACAGCTTAGTACAACGTGTGAAGCGAGAGTTGAATGCTGTGTTGTGTTCATTGTAAACTATACAGCTTAGTACAACGTGTGAAGCGAGAGTTGAATGCTGTGTTGTGTTCATTGTAAACTATACAGCTTAGTACAACGTGTGAAGCGAGAGTTGAATGCTGTGTTGCATGTCAAGCTTCAGAGATATAGAATGGCTGACCCATTTCATTTCTTTTAACGTCAACATCGTTTTGGACACTTCTAGGAAGGAACTCACTTTATGCAGACAAGTATTTTGTACCTGAGGCTGAAAGCACACGCTTTGCTTGTCGAACAATGAACAGTCTTGGTGTTGCATTGCGTTTTGTATTTTGTACCTGAGGCTGAAAACACAGCCTTTGCTTGTCGAACAATGAACAGTCTTGGTGTTGCATTGCGTTTTGTATTTTGTACCTGAGGCTGAAAACACAGCCTTTGCTTGTCGAACAATGAACAATCTTGGTGTTACATTGCGTTTTGTATTTTGTACCTGAGGCTGAAAACACAGCCTTTGCTTGTCGAACAATGAACAGTCTTGGTGTTACATTGCGTTTTGTAACTACTCAAACATGAGACTCAAAGTCCGCCCTGTTCAGATTATTCGTTTCCTGCTTGAGGTGGAGGTTAAGTCTACCCCTGGACCCCCGCTGACTCAGAGAGTGAGTGTCATTCACACTGAATAATAGATTAAGATTACGATGTGTGCACGCCACTCATATGACTGGACTTTATCTCTGGCTGTTCACGTCAGCTGACTCAGAGAGTGGGCGTCATTCGCAGTGATATGTACACAAATCGACAAACGTTCTCTGTACATTTTTAGGAAAAAGCTGTGAACATATTCTATCATGAACATTTTGGAGCTATAAGACAATACAAACTTGGTGTTTTGGAACACCGACTGTGGGGACTTGTGGAAGATTTTGTTTGTTAAACTATGCTTATATTGCGATGTTCACACGGTGTGCTTGGTGTCTGTTGCTCGTAGTACTCATTCTTTACAGTCACTTTGGGGTGGTGACAATTACACATTTCTCAGGTCACTGGAATTGTATCAAGGCTATAGTAGGTGTTAATGTTCTCTCACCATTACTGTGTATGAACCAAACATAGCTGTGTTACCTCTCACCATTACTGTGTATGAACCAAACATAGCTGTGTTACCTCTCACCATTACTGTGTATGAACCAAACATAGCTGTGTTACCTCTCACCATTACTGTGTATGAACCAAACATAGCTGTGTTACCTCTGCGCGGTATTTCGGTGTGTTTTAAATAAAGAGAAGCCATGTTTACTGCTGTACACACTGACTCAGATCGTCAGTGTTTCGCTTTCTCTCACCCCTCCCCCTCCTACACACACACACCCAACCTTCTCCAAACATCTCTCTCTTTCTCTCTCTCTCTCTCTCTCTCTCTCTCTCTCTCTATCTCTCTCTCTCTCTATCTCTCTCTCTCTCTATCTCTCTCTCTATCTCTCTCTCTCTCTATCTCTCTCTCCCTCTCTCTCTCTCTCTCTCTCTCTCTCTCTCTCTCTCTCTCTCTCTCTCTCTCTCTCTCTCTTAACAAATACTACACATTGTCATCATTTTCACGTATTTTCATTCACAAGCACCTGGGAAATAAATCTCATGTTCCCCATGCAATAAATCCCCGGTTACCATAGTTGCAGGAAGCAGGTTATACATGGATAACCAAACGCAAACCCAATAGAAACGCTTGTGGATTCTTCGGCTCTTTTCATTGGTGTTTCCCCAGACCTAAACAGACGACACGACACTGCTTTGCAAAGTTCCAAAATCGAACTGGCAAACTGGCAAAAGTAAACAAAAAACAAAACTACTTCATGAAAGGTCATAAATTCATCACAAACAAATGAAACCTACCGATATGTTTTATCTTCTTACAAAGTCATGGAGTGCGTGTATCTGTGTTTCGATACACAGACGTTCGGAGAAACACGAACGTCAAGTTCAAGTCAAACCAATTGACCCCTGACACACACATTGTGACCCGTGCACAAGACGTTGTATCGATAAACGAAGCGCAAATAATACAAAAATAATAAAAGCAAATAAATAGCAACAAGACATGCAAACATCTAACCAAGCCGAGCAAGCAGAATGACAGGTATAATGAAAAACAAAAAGGCACTGAGTCGAAAACAAGATCGCGATTCTTTCCTTCGCTGCACGACGCAAATCTTCTTTTTTGTCGGTCCTCGGGGGGCATATCGACTTTTGTTTCATGTTGATTGACCGCGGCCTTCGGCCTTGGTCAATAATATTGATTGACCGCGGCCTTCGGCCTTGGTCAATAAATATAAAACAAAAGACGATATGCTCCCCCTCGGACCGACAAAAAAGCTGGTCTGTCAACAACCCATCAAACATCTTATAATGACACATACAACCAATATCTCACTGACAGCGCGTTATCAGTGACTCAAACCTGTCCCGTCCCAGAGTTCATAGCGAGTCTCTATGAGCGCGTCGTCAAGATCACGTGACTGACTGGAGGGGCGTGGCCAGAGTGTGCTGGCTGTGTGTCACTGTGTCTATTTATCACTGCGTGTTGTTTGAATGTAAGTTAAAAGTCTGGGTTTCTCAGGGCGTGGTCTTTAGTTGAGTTCAAAGTCGACACAGTCGTTTTGCCAACAAATCAGTTCCGAAGATCCGTGAAACATAATTCGCCAAATTTACTCGAGGCTTCAGGTTACTTACTTCTACACTGATGACCAAAACTGAGATTGTTTTTGACTCTGTGTTTTTCTGCATGAAATGACTTGGCGTTCCTCTGCCTGATTTGACTTGGTGTTCTTCTGCATGATATAACTTGGCGTTCTGCATGATATGACTTGGTGTTCTTCTGCATGATATAACTTGGCGTTCTTCTGCATGATATAACTTGGCGTTCTTCTGCATGATATAACTTGGCGTTCTGCATGATATGACTTGGCATTCTTCTGCATGATATAACTTGGCGTTCTGCATGATATGACTTGCTGTTCTTCTGCATGATATAACTTGGCGTTCCTCTCTGATTAATTTTGACTTGGTGTTATTCTGCATGATTTGACTTGGTGTTCTTCTGCATGATTTGACTTGGTGTTCTTCTACATGATTTGACTTGGTGTTCTTCTGGCTGATTTGACTTGGTGTTCTTCTGCATTATATGACTTGGTGTTCTTCTGCATGATTTGACTTGGTGTTCTTCTGCATGATATGACTTGGTGTTTTTCTGCGTGATACAACTTGGTGTTCTGCTTACTCGAGTATCCGTGGAATTACCAAACCAGTCCCTCCCCGGCACATTCAGAAGCCAGAGAGTAATACAATATTCTGCGTGTCCCTGCATAACTGTGAACACCAACCAGCCAACAAACCAACCAGCCAACAGACCAATCAGCCAACAAACCAACCAACCAGCCAACAAACCAACCAACTAGCCAACCAACCAACCAACCGGCCAACAAACCAGCCAACAAACCAACCAACCTGAACATCTGATCGTTTACTCAGAGGTAAGATTGTGTGTGAGTATGTGTTGGTTATATCCCTAATACACTGGCTGTAGTTTCATTTCTGCTTGTATATGGTTTATTTATCAAATCAACTCGACTGCCAGTGTTCCAAGTTCAAGTTCAAGTTTTATTAGTCCATAACCCATGGGGGCATTTTGAACAATACATACAATCAATACAATCATGATATATGCTAATACAATAAATAAAAAAATTAAAAATTAAAAATTAAAAAGAAAGCTATGAAAAACTGTTACAAATTATATTAATAAAGTCCAAAATATTCTTTAGCAATTTCTTTTTCTTAGTAGCAAACAACTTTTTAAATTTAAGTGCATTAGGTTTTTTCCAATAATAAGGTGGTAACAACTCAGCTCTTTCTTCTTTGAAAAAATCACAGACAAATAAATAATGGAATTCATCACCTATGTCTTGTGATACACATTTGGTGCAAGTTCTTTCTGACCTCGGGATGTTAAGATAACGTTCTTTCTGTACAGGCAAATTGTTGTTTAATGTTCTAAACTTCATCATTGAAACACATTGCTGATATGGCAGGTGTGTGGCAAGGTCTTCACATGCAAAAATATCTTTAAACATTCGATAATTCCAAAACATATTTTTTGTTCCAATTTCTGTAAACCATTTATGGATATACTGGTCACACAAGCTTCTTTTTATATTTAGTCAAGTTTTGACTAAATATTTTAACATCGAGGGGGAATCGAAACGAGGGTCGTGGTGTATGTGCGTGTGTGCGTGTGTGTGTCTGTGTGTGTGTGTGTGTGTGTAGAGCGATTCAGACTAAACTACTGGACCGATCTTTATGAAATTTGACATGAGAGTTCCTGGGTTCGAAATCCCCGAACGTTTTTTTCATTTTTTTGATAAATGTCTTTGATGACGTCATATCCGGCTTTTCGTGAAAGTTGAGGCGGCACTGTCACGCCCTCATTTTTCAACCAAATTGGTTGAAATTTTGGTCAAGTACTCTTCGACGAAGCCCGGGGTTCGGTATTGCATTTCAGCTTGGTGGCTTAAAAATTAATTAATGACTTTGGTCATTAAAAATCGGAAAATTGTAAAAAAAAATAAAAATTTATAAAACGATCCAAATTTACGTTTATCTTATTCTCCATCATTTGCTGATTCCAAAAACATATAAATATGTTATATTCGGATTAAAAACAAGCTCTGAAAATTAAATATATAAAAATTATTATCAAAATTTTTTTTTCGAAATCAATTTAAAAACACTTTCATCTTATTCCTTGTCGGTTCCTGATTCCAAAAATATATAGATATGATATGTTTGGATTAAAAACACGCTCAGAAAGCTAAAACGAAGAGAGGTACAGAAAAGCGTGCTATCCTTCTCAGCGCAACGAATACCCCGCTCTTCTTGTCAATTCCACGTGCACTGCCTTTGCCACGGGCGGTGGAGTGACGATGCTACGAGTATACGGTCTTGCTGCGTTGCGTTGCGTTCAGTTTCATTCTGTGAGTTCGACAGCTACTTGACTAAATATTGTATTTTCGCCTTACGCGACTTGTTA
>NW_027126029.1:70000-79857 GCF_037325665.1 Littorina saxatilis | reverse complement strand
TGGTGGACAATCAAAGACTCATCAAAAGTTACCTCAAGTAATACGGCATTATGTTGATGTATCCGCTTTCACTTTGTGCATGGCGCCCATCCTTGTACTTGCTTCTTGCTCGCTATGTACTTGCTTGTCCCCTGGCGAACTGAAGAGAAAAAATAAATGAATTGGCTTGAACATGAAAAACTCGAAATGATGGACAAAGTGACAGTACTTTAAACATACTTTCTTCCGCGTCACTGTTGCTCTTGCTTTGTGTTGTCCTTTGTTTTTGTCTGTTTCCTGATGAAGCTTTCTTAAAGCAAAATTTCGTATAGTAATGTGCTGTCATTGTATCGGTGAGTACAGAATTCTTTGTTTTCTAGTTTCTTCGTGTGTCATTCATGGCAGATACCTTCAGGCTATTGTAGGTAATACGTGCTTCCTTCCACTTGCATACATACCATCAATCGATATATACAGATATGTTTTAATGAATCTTCAAGTTGTATAGCTATGTTATCAATACACAACTGTCAAGTTGGGTAGAAGGTAACAAATCTACTCGGTGAGACAAGCAGGCTTTCGGAAAGATCACGGCACTCTCAAATACATATTCAATTTACTCATTCAAATTTAGAGATAGGACTATTTGCTGATAATGTAAACGTTGTTCGTTGCTTTCATGGATTTTTTTTTTATATGACCTCCCGCTGCAAGCTCTGACTTAACGAACATACGAAGGTATTTAAACTATTCCTGGTAGCAAGCAATTCCCCAACATCGTTTAATGTGCGATTTGCTGATACATGTATCGGCATGTCAACGCGCAGTGTAGGAACTTGTCTGTTATAGTTTGTTTGTTTGTTTGTTTGCTTGTTTGTTTGCTTGTTTTTTAACGCCCAGCCGACCACGAGGGGCCATATCAGGTCGGTGCTGCTTTGACATATAACGTGCGCCACACACAAGACAGAAGTCGCAGCACAGGCTTCATGTCTCACCCAGTCACATTATTCTGACACCGGACCAACCAGTCCTAGCACTAACCCCACAATGCCAGACGCCAGGCGGAGCAGCCACTAGATTGCCAATTTTAAAGTCTTAGGTATGACCCGGCCGAGTTTCGAACCCACGACCTCCCGATCACGGGGCGGACGCCTTACCACTAAGCCAACCTTACCGGTAGCGCCTTAACTGCGTTAGTTTTGCAGAATACGGATAAGATTACAGGAAGGACGCTGAGGTGTGATTGACCATTCCGCCAAAAGAACTGAACCGAACTGAACTGAATTTTATTTTACAAGAATTAAGATCTGAGGCGAGGCCTCATCTTACAATCTGTCCTTAAGGCGCACAAACACACAATCTTCTATACATAAACATGGATGAAAGTGTGTGTGTGTGTGTGTGTGTGTGTGTGTGTGTGTGTGTGTGTGTGTCTGTGGTTGCCATACCTCAGGGATGGCAAGAGGCAGGAACAAGATAAAGTGCATGCACATTGCCTAAGAGCCGCAAATAATTATACACCTGGGTTTTTGTTTCTTGATTCATAGTTTTCTTTTTCTTTTTGAACCTCCCTTTTATTGAATAAAGCATATATAGTGCAAGGTCAGTTAAGTGCCCACTGTTCACCTGTAGCAAGCACATAATGCAAGTGATATTGGAGACTCTTTTTATTTTTCTCTTTTTATATTTAGTCAAGTTTTGACTAAATATTTTAACATCGAGGGGGAATCGAAACGAGGGTCGTGGTGTATGTGCGTGTGTGCGTGTGTGTGTGTGTCTGTGTGTGTGTCTGTGTGTGTGTGTGTGTGTGTAGAGCGATTCAGACTAAACTACTGGACCGATCTTTATGAAATTTGACATGAGAGTTCCTGGGTATGAAATCTCGGAACGTTTTTTTCATTTTTTTGATAAATGTCTTTGATGACGTCATATCCGGCTTTTCGTGAAAGTTGAGGCGGCACTGTCACGCCCTCATTTTTCAACCAAATTGGTTGAAATTTTGGTCAAGTAATCTTCGACGAAGCCCGGGGTTCGGTATTGCATTTCAGCTTGGTGGCTTAAAAATTAATTAATGACTTTGGTCATTAAAAATCGGAAAATTGTAAAAAAAATTAAAAATTTATAAAACGATCCAAATTTACGTTTATCTTATTCTCCATCATTTGCTGATTCCAAAAACATATAAATATGTTATATTCGGATTAAAAACAAGCTCTGAAAATTAAATATATAAAAATTATTATCAAAATTTTTTTTTCGAAATCGTTTTAAAAACACTTTCATCTTATTCCTTGTCGGTTCCTGATTCCAAAAACATATAGATATGATATGTTTGGATTAAAAACACGCTCAGAAAGTTAAAACGAAGAGAGGTACAGAAAAGCGTGCTATGCAGCATAGCGTAACCACTACCCCGCTCTTCTTGTCAATTTCACTGCCTATGCCGTGAGCGGTGGACCACGAGTATACGGTCTTGCTGCGTTGCATTGCGTTCAGTTTCATTCTGTGAGTTCGACAGCTACTTGACTAAATATTGTATTTTCGCCTTACGCGACTTGTTTTGTTTAACCTCAGTTGCATGCAGGCTGCTTCAACCCTTACTTGTTTGCCCTTATTTATTTATTTTTTTCTGCAGGCAGGAAGCATCCTTCTTCAAAGGTCTTTTTACATTTAGTCAAGTTTTGACTGAATGTTTTAACGTAGAGGGGGGAATCGAGACGAGGGTGTGGTGTGTGTGTGTGTGTGTGTGTGTGTGTGTGTGTGTGTGTGTGTGTGTGTGTGTGTGTGTGTAGAGCGATTCAGACTAAACTGCTGGACCGATCTTCATGAAACTTGACATGAGAGATCCTGAGTATGGTATCTCCAGACGTTTTTTTTTCCATTTTTTTCATAAATGTCTTTGATGACGTCATATCCGGCTTTTCGTGAAAGTTGAGGCGGCACTGTCACGCTCTCATTTTTCCACCAAATTGGTTGAAATTTTGGTCAAGTAATCTTCGACGAAGCCCGGACTTTGGTATTACATTTTAGCTTGAAGGCTTAAAAATTAATTAATGAGTTTGCTCATTAAAGTTGTTACTAAAATAGATTTTCGCAAACAGATTTAAACTTGATTGCATCGTATTCTTCATCACATTCTGAATCTAAAAATATATACATATGTCATGTTTACTCTTAAAATGTGATCACAATTAACGAAAATAGATTAATTAATCTTACGATTAAAATTTAAGAAATCGATCCAAACATGATTTCATCTTATTCTTTATCATTTCCTGATTCCAAAAACATATAGATATGATAGGTTGTACTCAAAACAACCTTAGAAAGTTAACAAGAATACAGAAAAGCGCGCTTTCCTGCTTAGCACAATGCGCTACCGCGCTAATCTGGCGTGTCAATATCACTACGTTTTGCACGTGGGGGGTGAGCGATTTCCTTCACGCGGGGATTGACGAAGCTGTATTGTCTTGGTGAAAAAATACAGTGCGTTCAGTTTCATCCCGTGAGTTCGACAGCTTGACTAAATGTAGTAATTTCGCCTTACGCGACTTGTTTAATTCTTATCTATATTGTGTTGTTTATTCTACATTCCTTAACCGCAATTCATAATCAAAAATATATCTAATTTCTACTGGAGTTCCATACTTATAAATCCCTATGTATATTTTTGCCATAATAATTAAAACATTAACATAATCAACAACTGCATGTAAATATTCAGAACAATATATCATACCAAACAAACAATCATGTACATTTATATTTATCTTTACGTTATACTTTACGAAGACTTTATCCTCAATATATTTCCAAATACTTGAAATCTTTTTACATGAATAAAAAAAATGTTCCATTAATCTATTTCTCCAACACAATATGTACAATCCACACTAGGTAAAATACCCATTTTAAATAACAAAATGTTTGTGGGGTATATAATTACTATGAAGAACTTTCGTGTTTCTTTTATTATTTCGGAAACTATACTCCAGTGTTTATCCACCAGTTCAAAATCATATTTATTTCCAAAATCTTACTGCAATGGGTTCTATAACTGACTTTTCAATAACAATTTTACGAATCTGCCTTGGTTTTGATAACACTTCACTCTCCAACATATTTACACTTCTATCTATAATTCCATCTCTTGTTTTTATTAACAGCGTTTTCAATTGCACACGTGCAGGGTTATTTGCGAGTCTCTCACAGTGTGGAACAATAGCATATGTCCACTTACCAAAATATCCTTTACAAAACAAATTGGAGACTCGCTATTGCTCCCATGATGAGAAGAAATGAACAAAGAACAATTAACTGGACAGTTCAGGAAATGTCCAGGCTTGCCTGGTCATTCTCAAAGAATGTATAGAGTCGAAGTTCGACCTGCTGGTTAAGTATCTAGGATGTTCCCAAGAAAGGGAGATAATTCATGTCAAAGTTATTTGTTAGCACACAAAAAGTGTGTAGATGGTAATACTTTTACATTGTCTCCTAGCCTTTTAATCCATATGTATGAGCACACACTTTCATCTAATTCTATCCTTACTGGAATAACATTCAAGAAGTTTCTGAGAGAGGGTAGATCAGAAACACCCGGCGAAGCTGGGTCCTGACTGCTAGTGCACACATAAATAATAAAAACATGTTGGAGAAAAAAATGATGACGACGATGATGATGATGATGATGATGATGCATGATGATGATGTATGCAGAGCATACACATATGGTCATTCATATAATCAAATGCATAATATGAAGGTTATTACGCGTTCAAGCAAGTAACAATGGAACGTAACGGAATAGGACAACAAAATACGTTCAAAACATAATATACACATTTTTGACATTATAAATTAACTGTGGAAAAGCAACGCCTAGTAAACGCCGACCCCCTACTTTTGAGATAAATTGGTGCATACAGGGGGTGGGCCTTTACAAGGTAGTTTACGGTACTTTCGCTTTCAGTTCCAAGCAAATATACAAAATAATCCGTATTCATTTACAGTGTGACCTAAGCAAATCATAATTTCGCCTGTGCATTTCATGTCTCACATGGAGGGCGATGTTTCACTAATTTGTGTACAGCTAAATTCAGATGACTTCCATTGTGTACCACTTACATTGATAAGTGGGACACATAATTAGCTGATGTTCACAAAGCCCATTGTTGTGGCTTAAGACCATAAATGACATTATTAATGTAATTAACATTTATAACAACAACATAATGTACTTACAAAACACAAAGAAAAGCGTAATAGGCTGGAAAGCATTCAGTACTGGAGCTTTCAGAACACAAGATCATTAAGACAAACTTGCAAAATGTTGCTACCAGAACGTTTCATGTTTAAAAACAAATAAAAATATAAATAATAACTGCATCCCTTGATTTTTATTTGTAACAAAATCCGAGCAAAAAGATATCCATTTCAAAGCAATCGAGGATCGACAATGCGTGAAAGGATCTTCATTCCTTGTCCTTACATATAATGTACAATCAAATCCTCCCCCCCCCCCCCAAACAAAAAGAACAAAAGGCGTTTTAAGTTATCTGATAAGGGATAAACGTGACACAATTGTTCAGCACCTAAATTCCAATCACTGCCCCCGACTGTCACCTAAAAGGACTCGTAATAAGTTTTTGATCACAAAAGTTTAACACCAATATTTTTGACTTTAAAATAATTAATGACTTTATACATTTTAAAATGTTGACAGCAAAATCCTTTACTCACAGAAATTGAAGCAAAGCGTAATGATGATGATGATGATAATGATGATGATGATGATGATGATGATGATGATGATGATGATGATGATGATGATGATGATGATGATGATGATGATATTTACTTATGAAAGACTCACATTATGAAAGCAAATAATTGAAAAGTGGTCTAAACCTGTAAACTGTTTGTTAAATACGAAGGTTATTTGTCAACATGTTTTTAAAACAATAAAAGATACCTGTTTGAGATGGTTCCAGTACCGATTATATTACAGAATGTTGCCGACAGAACGGTTTTTATTTTTGCGAACAATTGTGGATACGTCATTGTGTACGTTTGCGGTAGAGATGAATAAACCCTTATACAATATATGTTTTGGGAGTGAGATAAAGTGCAGACTTTTTGGATAGAAATTGTAAATTGGTTAAAGGCGAACGGCACACATTGTGACGACATAACACTTTTCAAAGAACTGGTCCTATTTGGAGTGGCGAACAATGTAGCCACCGATAAAGTTTTTGATGTGTCAGTAATTTGTACCAAACACCACATCTATATTTCCAAAACAATTAGAAAGATCCCTCATTTTCAGACATGCAGTAGAAATTTTAAGCAAAGATTTATTTGTGAAAAGTAGAACGCAGCTATGAATTATACGCTAGATGTTAGATTTATTAGGATTGGCGCTTGTATATGCATGTGTTGGTGTGACCCTTAGATTCTAGGTTCTTTTTCCTATTACATATTCTTGATACTGCGACCACCAAGTCATGACCACCGACCCCCCCTCCCCCCTTCCCCCGTGTGTTGTAATTGTCCATGTGTGTTCTGTTTTATGATTTTGCCACTTTGTCTAATGTGATGTCCTGTAAAGTAAAGCCTATACATGTAAATAAAAAAAATCCACAAAAAGAGAATAACAAAAATGTATATAAAAAAGTACTGCATTTGAAGAGACCATTGTGCTATCAATCATGTATTGAATTCATCTCTCACTCGCAGTTCTAACAAAAACGGTTTTTTTCTTGGAACTTTACTATAACATAAGTGTCACAATCCGTGACAGAAAAGGGCTGCGTAGTTTGTGCTTTTTGCAAAGGAATTTAACACCCGTGTTACCTGTATTTTGTGTGTGTGCGTGAGCGTAGGTGGCAGGCGGGTGGGGTTCCCCGTGTTTTTGTGATTGACGTGTATTACGCGTATACGATTTTTGGTGTGAGGTGGGAAGGTGTTGAAGCGTTGTCCTGTTACTTGGTCATCGCAGTTCACACCAGATTTTGGTCGTAGCCGGACGTGGGTTATAGGGACTGTGTTTTGGTCGTAGCGGGACGTGGGTTATAGGGACTGTGTTTTGGTCGTAGCGGGATGTGGGTTACAGGGGCTGTGTTGTGGTCGTAGCGGGACGTGGGTTACAGGGGCTGTGTTTGCATAAGCCCTTGATTGAGTGTAACGTTTGCGTTAAGAAGACTAGGATAGTCTTTGTATTGTGGTTTGATAGTAGTTCTTTATTTACCGTATGCTTTGATTCGATCTGTTAAAGGCGAACTGCACCCATGCTGAAAAATATCCAGCATGCTTCCTCCGAAAGCGGCGTATGGCTGCCTAAATGGCGGGGTAGACACGGTCATACACGTACAAATCCACTCGTGCAAAAACACGAGTGTACGTGGGAGTTTCAGCCCACGAACGAAGAAGAAGAAGAAGATCCGTTCTGTTTATTTTATTCGTGTTGACTTGTTCCTGCCAGTTTTGTAGAGTATTGCTCGCCATTTTGTCAGAGCTAACTTGTGAGTTGTTGTTGAGAAAATGTGTAGCATTTTTTGATGACATAATTATGGATTGAGACTTTTCCGTGCATTGATGTTACGATTGTAATGTGATTGTAAAAGAAAGTGAGGCTAGTTTATGTAAGCCATATATGAAACTGACGAACGTCGAGTTTCTTTCCAGGCTTTGTTTGTGCTTTCCCTGTGCACTTGGTTGGCCTGCCTGGGAGCTCGACGACTGGTTCTCTCGGAGCTTTGGGATGCCTAGGGGAGAGGTATCCAGCGTATGGCGTCTTCTTGTCACCGGCTTTACGCTTCATCGTGGAGGTGGCGCTTTTCTGGGAGAAGGCGTGTGTATCGCCTTGAGTGTACGCGGCTCGTCGCCACGTGGCCATCTTGTCTAGTCGTCTTTGGACGATCATCTAACTTATTGGTCTACGCGTCGTAGGATGTTCGTCGACTATTCTTCTTTCGTCACAGAGACGACGTGGTTCGACACTAAAACCTAAACACTATACGCCTGAGACGTTACAGGATTCGTGACTGTACTGAATTAGTAACTCTGTGTGTTTGTGTGTCAGAACCTCAGTCTTAATATATTTTTGCATTGTTTCGATTCGTATTCGTGAGTGGATTTGTTTAGTCGTCAAGAGTGAATGAGATTGTTTCGTCGTCTAGAGTGAGTGAGTTAGTGAGTGTATTTCGAAAGAAGAGTCAGTTGAAATACTGTTTTGTTAGTAATTGTAAATAGATTGTAACTTCTCTTTTGCCTAGGTCTGCACCTAGTATGAATGGTGGCACGTTTGCGTGAGCTTGTGTGCGTGACATAAGTGTCATAACATTATGTTCACTACAATACAGACCGGCACGGTTGGCCTAGTGGTAAGGCGTCTGCCCCGTGATCGGGAGGTCGTGGGTTCGAACCCCGGCCGGGTCATACCTAAGACTTTAAGATTGGCAATCTAGTGGCTGCTCCGCCTGGCGTCTGGCATTCTGGGGTTAGTGCTAGGACTGGTTGTTCCGGTGTCAGAATAATGTGACTGGGTGAGACATTAAGCCTGTGCTGCGACTTTTGTCTTGTGTGTGGCGCACGTTATATGTCAAAGCAGCGCCGCCCTGATATGGCCCTTCGTGGTCGGCTGGGCGTTAAGCAAACAAACAAAACTACAATACAGAAAGAAGCTTTGAGTACAGTTTTTCTCCACATACAAAGAAGAAAGCCCTCTCTCTCCTGAAACATTAGCTGTTTGATTTCTTCCTTCTTTAAGTCTGTGACTAGTTCCTGATCACAAAATCATAAATTCTGTCGAAATTCATTTTTCATAAATCACAGTATATAAGGTTATTAAGATTTAATCAAATAATACATTTTCTAACACCCTCCCAGTCCCCCCCAACACACACACACACACACACAACGCACACACACACACACACACACACACACACACACACACACACACACTCACACATCACACAATACACCATACATATCACATTACAGATCATATTGCTTTCTAATGTTTAAATGTGACCCTCCATCACGGTATGAGTCGCATGTCACCTTTTCATGATTTTCATATTTTTACATTTTCTTAAAGAGTTTTTTTTATTCTCTATCCAGTGGTGAAAAACGTTTCAGAAAAGAGTGAACACTGTTTGAGTTATAAGCCTGGGACTATGGTGACCTCACACTGTTACTAGACACCCCCCGGACTTATATTATGCTTAGCGCAGAACCGCGTGAGGTGACATGCGACTCATTTTGTGGTGGAGGGTCACAAATATAACTGTAAGTGAAAGTACCTGACGATTCTTGGATGCAACTTTTTATTTCAAGCTTCCAGCTAGTGCACAATCCCAAGATCTGTTCTATTTAAATGTATCACTTATCAAGTAACTTGATAACAAATTTGTATTAAATTGTTCGTATATATATATGACTGTTTGCAATTGTTTTATTTATTTATTGTTCATCGATATTTCCTTAAAATACCACTGAATAAAAAGAAGTCGTGAAAAAAAAGTGTTTGTTGAAAGGAGATTATCTAATTTTGAATCAAGGCTTTTTTTAAAACGGTAAATTTGCATAGTGGTATGTTAAAAAAGCTACATAAATAAAGAATTTAGATTGGTGCACAATTTGCCTTCCTGGTTTTTACATTAAGTCACGTTTTGACTAAATGAGTTAACATTGACTGAGAATCAAGATGAGGGTGTGCGTGTGTGTGTCGGTGTGTGCGTGTGTGTGTGTGTGTGTGAGTGTGTGTGGGTGGGTGTGTGTGTGTGTGTGTGTGTGTGTGTGTGTGTGTGTGTGTGTGTGTGTGTGTGTGTGTGTGTGTGTGTGTGTGTAAAGTAATGCCGAGAAAACTATTGGAC
>NW_027126029.1:30000-60000 GCF_037325665.1 Littorina saxatilis | reverse complement strand
TAATCACGGAAATCACCGAACATTGAAAACCCCACGGACATGTATTACCGAGAAGACTCGAGATAACCGGACGGTTAGCATTACGTCAATATGCTAGGAATCATATGACGTCATGACGTATCATGCTTGCTTGCGTATATTCTATGTTAGAAAGTCTGACTTCTGTTGGGGATTCGCGTGATGAAGACTGCGGTACATCTGTAGATGATAAGAGAACAAGGATTATCTCAGAAGAAACGACTAAATGTTTCAGAACGGTAACTTCATTTCAACATTGCACTATACAATGGACGTTCCATGTGACAGGAGAGTTCGCTGATTTTGTGTTGAACATTGAAAAGATCGTCTGCTAGAATCAGAGACTAGGTCGCTTCTGGTCGCTTCAGATTGCAGCTTCTTGAACTTTGCAAGGTGTGTTGCCTGTTAAAGAACTGGATTTTACACGTAATGTATGTCATGTACAGTGAGCAACAAAAAACACACACACAAAGCAAATGGCATCGTCTGTCGACTAGACACAGAAACAAACCTGGCGAGGTATGCGTGTACTTTATACTTGGACAACGGCAACAAAATTACTAACTTCCGTAGCATTATGCTTTGATGATCGGAAAAGGGATGTGTGAGACCATCCAATCACAGACCCCGAATTCCTCCACGTGTCTATCAGAATAGCTATCAGTATTCAAAGATAACAAGAAAGCAAATATAATGCAGTTTATTAAAAAAAAAAACACTATTTTACAATAAATTCAATCCACGAAACAACAGCAACACAAAACATTATCCGGTTCAGTACATCATCCATTAAACGACGAAGAAGCAAAGCAAGCAAAAGCATCACGTGTCACACTCAGGATTCCAAATTTATCATTACCATAGCAGGGGGAAAACCTCACTGACTTGTATACTTGGGCCATACCAGACACAGCCTTGTAAATCAACAGTATACACACAGCAACTTGTGACGTAATTATTGTGGCTGAGTTCTAGATAGGTGTAGTAGATAGGTCCCGTGGCACGAAAGTCGTGTAACATTATACTCGGATAAAATACGCATTGCTGTAACAGCAGAGTAAACCGTTACCACACAATTCAACACTCTGCACATTGTTGGAATGCCAATGACAGCCTTGAATGTCATCACAATAGCAGAGAAATCCAGACACATCGTCAGTATTACACAGAAGGTGCATAGTCATTGTAGCATTGACAAATCATCACTGCAGCAGAGGGCGTTTAGTCCTTGTTTATACAGCGGATATGACACAAGTTGACTTGCGCTAAGAAAGTCTGGCACATCATGACTGAAAATACAAACGGCATTAACACTAGCATTATTCTACACACGTGAAGCACAACGAGCACAACATTTTGTTCCCTCCGAGAAACAAGGAATACACTGAAATATGTTGACATGTTGATATAAACAAGAATGGGAATAACAGGTAAACTGCATGAAGCTAGACCCGGTCACACTTTCACTGAAACAACAACAACAACGGTCAACTGTAACACCTCATATAAGTCGAACTTGGCACTTCATTCGTGTAATTACAGAGGCTAGATAACAAGATAACATTGACTGTGCAGCAAACCTGGTAATCACAACAATAAATTGCAAAGAAAAATCAGTACACATTAACCTTCACCGGATCACGCTTGAAACTACACAGTCCAGATGATGTGGGTCGTGTACGACCCATACTTTTCAAAAAAGCATTCAACGTAAAAGGTACGGGTCGTACACGACCCATGCCATCCAAATAGTGATACACATTGTGCCGCCTCCTTGCAGAGTATGAGTCGTACACAACCCACGCCATCCTAAATAAGGATAAACAACGTACACTTTCTTACCTAATTCCATACATACAAAAGTAGTGAGTAATTATGACATTAGTGGCAAACAAACATTATAGTGATAAACATGTTTTAATGTTGCATTGGACACCTAGCTGTAACCCTTTTATTATAACAGGAATGATCATGGTCAATCGGGAATATAGCCACACAGACAACAAGAATCATATCATACATACACATCATTGTAATACATTGTAACAGTAAAAGAAACACTGAATATGAATCTCGACTACTGTTATGTGCACTACAAATATGTAGTTCAAGTTTATCAAGACTGTACAGAATAAAACAAGCAATGACATCTAACAAACAAAGAAACACAACACTTTAAAGCATTAAACAAGCAACGACATCTAACAAACAAAGAAGCACGACACTTTGAAGCATAAAACAAGCAACGACATCTAACAAACAAAGAAACAAGACACTTTAAAGTATAAAACAAGCAACGACATCTGACGAACAAAGAAACAAGACACTTTAAAGCATTAAACAAGCAACGACATCTGACGAACAAAGAAACAAGACACTTTAAAGTATAAAACAAGCAACGACATCTAACAAACAAAGAAACAAGACACGTTAAAGTATAAAACAAGCAACGACATCTGACGAACAAAGAAACAAGACACTTTAAAGTATACAACAAGCAACGACATCTAACAAACAAAGAAACAAGACACTTTAAAGTATAAAACAAGCAACGACATCTAACGAACGAAGAACCAAGACACTTTAAAGTATAAAACAAGCAACGACATCTAACGAACGAAGAACCAAGACACTTTAAAGTATAAAACAAGCAACGACATCTAACGAACGAAGAACCAAGACACTTTAAAGTATAAAACAAGCAACGACATCTAACGAACAAAGAAACACAACACTTTAAAGCATAAAACAAGCAACGACATCTAACAAACAAAGAAACAAGACACTTTAAAGTATAAAACAAGCAACGACATCTAACGAACAAAGAAACAAGACACTTTAAAGTATAAAACAAGCAACGACATCTAACGAACAAAGAAACAAGACACTTTAAAGTATAAAACAAGCAACGACATCTAACAAACAAAGACACACAACACTTTGAAGAATAAAACAAGCAATGACATCTAACAAACAAAGAAACACGACACTGTGAAGCATAAAACAAGCAACGACATCTGACAAACAAAGACACACAACACTTTGAAGAATAAAACAAGCAATGACATCTAACAAACAAAGAAACACGACACTGTGAAGCATAAAACAAGCAACGACATCTAACAAACAAAGAAACACAATGTACCATAACAAAATGACACGTTAATGCAATCAACAGCAGGTCAAACGAATAATTATCAGAGTAAATTGTTCATTCATTTAAAGCAGACAGCATTTTCATCCTTTTCTACAAACACGATACCACACAGTATTGTTGAACATGGATGATTCAGTGATGACAAGAGAACGTGTAACGTTGATGTTGAAATACAAGCACAATGAAAAAATTACGACACGCCATAAAGAAAACAATCTGATACACCATTACTGAACAAGAACTATACATGCCACAAAGGCAACAGCTCTTAAATAATTTGATATGGAGAACACATTTCACAACAACAACATTTCATACTAACGGCAATAGAGTTAGGACAAAACATGATGGGCAACATTTGGAAATAATCAGCCTGGAATACCAATATAGGTTCAAGTTCTACACATAATACACGTATATTTGTCCTTTGGAAACAAAATCATATTGATTGTATTGGTAAATTGTAGAACTTTATACCAATGCAATATGTTACATCATGGTGGTTGAGAGGTCAAAAACAATAAGGTTAGTGTTGTGTATATAAAGCCAGTCATGTCATAACTGTATAATGGGAAAACCCAAAAGACTGCCACACAAAATATCCTCAACAGAAAAAAGGCAATGCAGTTTTACATTGTATATGCAAGAGATACACGCATCGTGTTAAACTAAGCCCCTCTCTTGACGCGTTCAAGAGTAGGTTGAAGACTCAGTTCTTCCCGTAGCTGGCTGCGACTTTCATGCTCGACGTGATGTGCTGTGCCCCAAAAGACATTCTTGTGCTGTGCTCTGTGAGAGGTGTTTTCTTTGTGCTTAATATTATTTTGTTTGGACCTAGCTATTGATGTGTACATTGTTGTTAAACAGTTGTTTGTTGCATGTTTACCAGGGTTTGCTAGTGTGTGATAGGGTTCGTGTCTGTCTGAAGATGTTAGTTTCTTTGTTAGTCCTGTGTTGACAACTCTTCGACAAGCGCTTAGAACTGTACCCACGGAATACACGCTATATAAGCTTCATATTGATTGATTGATTGACAAACTGTCTGCATGGATTGTCTTTCATCTGTACATCATTATTGTGACAGAATAAAAGCAGTTAGCTCCTACAGTTCACACAACATATATCTTTACATCATGAATGTTCAAGGATAAAAGCAATTAGTTCCTTTACACAACATCTACATCATGACTGCTGAACAATCAAAGCAAATCAAGAACAACATATTATGCCTAAAGCATATATGCAAAGGATCTCTACATTAGGTGCAAACAAGGGACGTATTTCAGGTGATAAGCATGTGCAGCGTGACTGGTATGCAAACCAAGGGCAGCATTTTCTTTACCTCACAGACCTATACCTCACTATTGCTGGTGTGTCAGAATGATTCAACAGCCACACTTCAAACCACACATCTCAATACATCATGATTATACAATAGTCAACAGCTGACGTCATCATTTGACACACTATAGGCCTACATAGCTATAGATCGAAGCTTCGGATCAACGGTAATAAACTTGGCAGTTTTATGGCAAACACATTTGAACATAACTATTCAAAACAACACACAATCTAAGACAGCAGCGGTTTTGTCTGAGAGAATCCATACATCATCATTGTTCATTAACAAAATCAAACCAAGGAAAGTTGTTATTGCTGTACATAATAATCGTTACATGATCAGAATCAAACCAAGGAAAGTTGCTATTGCTGTACATAATAATCGTTACATGATCAAAATCAAACCAAGGAAAGTTGTTATTGCTGTACATAATAATCGTTACATGATCAGAATCAACCCAAGGAAAGTTGTTATTGCTGTACATAATAATCGTTACATGATCAAAATCAAACCAAGGAAAGTTGTTATTGCTGTACATAATAATCGTTACATGATCAGAATCAAACCAAGGAAAGTTGCTATTGCTGTACATAATAATCGTTACATGATCAGAATCAAACCAAGGAAAGTTGCTATTGCTGTACATAATAATCGTTACATGATCAGAATCAAACCAAGGAAAGTTGCTATTGCTGTACATAATAATCGTGACATGATCAGAATCAAACCAAGGAAAGTTGCTATTGCTGTACATAATAATCGTTACATGATCACAATCAAACCAAGGAAAGTTGCTATTGCTGTTCATAATAATCGTTACATGATCAGAATCAAACCAAGGAAAGTTGCTATTGCTGTACATAATAATCGTTACATGATCAGAATCAAACCAAGGAAAGTTGCTATTGCTGTACATAATAATCGTTACATGATCAGAATCAAACCAAGGAAAGTTGCTATTGCTGTACATAATAATCGTTACATGATCAGAATCAAACCAAGGAAAGTTGCTATTGCTGTACATAATAATCGTTACATGATCAGAACCAACCCAAGACAGTACACCATACAAGTACACCAAAGGCATAATAATGAGGAGAACAAACTTTAAAAAAAAAAGCTTGGGCAATTCACAGACAACTATGTGCATTGTGATTCGGAAGAAAAAACACACAACAAAGGCTCCATGTCAGTATCGTACAGGCTACAAATATGTACATCATAACAAGTAATTACATTAATCAATTACAACATTTTAGACGTCATGCGAATTGTTTGAGGTTTAAAGGGAATTACACACGACATTTTGCATAATATGTACAAAATTAGTGTAATGGATAGAAATAAACACTGTTGCAGAATGGTATGCACACTTAATCATTTTTAATCATCAAAAAGAATCCAGAAATGTACAATGTACAAAATGTTCCCCAGAACTGGAACACAGACTACAAAATTTGTCAGACATAATATGTGAGGCAGTCATGTTTAATGCATACAGAAGTGGTGCGCAACATAACTGACATAAAAATCAAATGATATTACTGTAACACGTGATACAAATAGATCCGGATATACTTAAAACTGTAATTCTGAAGAAAAAAAACTGTCCAGCAACCGACTGTCACAGAGATATAACTCGGAACATGATGTCAGTAACAAAGACGCACTGCATCAACAAATACATGTTATACAAAGAGAACGGCTACATGCATGCTGAAACAAATGGTTCATCGTCCACATGTAATGAAAATATGAGTGTGCTCATTCTGACAGTCGTACAGGCAAAATGATTCAAGAGGAAAATATTACACACATTTGTTTGTTTATTTGTTGCTTAACGTCCAGCCGACTACGCAGAGCCATATCAGGACGAGGAAGGGGGGGATGAAGGGGGCCACTTGTCAGGCGATTCCTGTTTACAAATGCACTAACCCATTACTTGTGTCCCAGCAGGCTTTAGTAAAACTAAATTAATACCTACTGGAAGATTACCAGTTTCCAGTATGTTAAAATAGGCTTAACCTATCTACTGCTGGACTTACATCAGAACACTAACAGATTAAACTATACATGAATCGCGAGACAAGCGGCAAGAGAAGAGATTTTTGGAAAAAATACAGGTGAATGAGCAAGAAGGCAGAAAAAAGAAAAGAATTCATGAAGAAAAAGAGAGCATGACAGGAAAGAGGAACCAAAAATCTACCTAACAGCAAACTAGAAAGCTCCTGCGGTTCCAAAAACAGGAGGGGCTTTTAATTTCATAACCGCAGTGCCCCACTGCGGGATATTACACACATAAATCCCAGTATATCACCTATTTAAATACACAATGATGCTATAACTATGCATATGAGCAATTATATACAACCGGGAACACCATATATTTCTGACATTAAGAACAGTTTCCCAAATCTGCATGACACACATATAACTCATTACACAAAACCTGTAACAAAGATCACAGTCAGCTGCAGCAATAAGTCAATCAGATAGATCTGTGTACAGCATAGCAGATCACAATGTTTCAATATCTACAATAAACATAAGTATGTGATACAGATAGACATGATTACAACAAAACTGAAACAAAGACAAAATAAGAAAAATTGTGTGTGCTTCGTTGTAATACAAAGATAACAAGTCCACTTTCAAAAGAACAGAGGCAGAAATGATTGATGGAGGCATAGTAAGCAGTACGAATCAGACGTATTTAAATGCACCATTTATAAAAGATAAATGGTAAAAAGCATGTGTTCATGATGAAATAATGTTAACTCAACATAAACAAATGAAAGAGCAGCAACCACATTACTTACAAAATGCAATCAAGTCCATCGTTCCCAATACCAAAAACAAAGGTTACATAATTCTGAAGAGGGTAGGTGATTTCCCCAAATGAACAAAGATACTATGTGCGAAAGAAATGTGTGCCAAAAAAGAGCGAATTCAACTATTGCAGGAAAGACACAAATAAACATGTGTCCTAGACAACACATTTAGTGATCACAAATCCTACACAGACATTGTAAATCAGCAAGTACATTTCAACATTTGAGCAGATATCACAACAATCTGAGAACAAATTAAGAGAAGCAGTAAAACGAACCTGATTTACAATGATAATCATCATACCAAGAATTTAAGAATAAACAAAAGCTTCCCAAACACTGCGATATAAACACAACATATACACATTACCTTAACATCATATATCTTCGTCACAGCGAGGCCAAGACGACTCGTCGGCAACAACTTAGATAGGCCACGGCCTGCGCAGTATCATTTACACAAGCTCTAGGTAAGTCCAAAACTCAACACAAAGCACCAAGACAACCCCGCTCAACAACACTGCTACCAACATCACACACAGACAAGAAAAACAGTCAACACAAAAGACACGTGTGTAGTACATGTACATCATTGGTGGATTTCAAACAACAGAAGTCAAAATGGTTAAGTTACATGTATGTTCACAATTAATCCACTAACATCAGTGCAACACAACAGGCAAAACACATCAGCAACAAACACTTCGAGAGCAACACAAAAACAAGCGAGCAAGCTACGAGAAGAAGAAAACAGCGTCACAATAACACAACGACGGCAATGGCATTTACACCACACACACACACACAAAATAGCCTGTTACACGAAAAGATCAAGGCAAATCAATGCTCATTCAGATTCAATAAGCAAGAGATCAATAGCAATCAGGGTAATACAGAAAATACAAAGTACCTTAAGGGTAAAAACATTCAAAGAATTTAAAACCAGTTGTCATTGCAATGTCTTCTGACGTTGTATTTAAGGGCAGGATCGAGCTACCTTTAAATACACCTTTTTCTCTTCCAAGTCATTTGACCACAACATTCATAAACCAGAACTGTTTGTGTTCACATTTGGTGTGCTTTTGCTTTAATGTATGTAGAATAATAATAGTATATGATCGAAAACGAAATTTGCTCTTAGATTGACTTAGTAAAAATTATCAAATGAAAAATAATTTCATTATGGATGGCAAGATAAAAAACGCTGGCGCTGGACCCGAGTACTCTTCAGACTGGCTCGCTCCCCCAGTATAAAAGTTTTTGTCTTGTGCACGTGGATTTATTTATTTTACACAATTAACAAAATTATTAGAGTAAAATAAAACATTAAAACGTTCATAATAAACAATAGTAAACAAGAATAAAAAAAAAATAGACCGCCCATGCCGGGAATCGAACCCGGATCACTTGGATTAAAAAAAAAAAATTTTTATTTACTTTACACAATTAAAAAAACTATTAGAGTAAAATAAAACATTAAAACGTTTATAATAAACAATAGTAAACAAGAATTAAAAAATAAAATTAAAAAATAGACCGCCCATGCCGGGAATCGAACCCGGATCACTTTGGCCATAGACTCTCTCGTGCTCTCTGTCTCTCTTTCACCGAGACCAAACCCTGCATTGTAGTTTCTTTGCCGAGACCATAAATTATCCCCACCCGTTGTCTGGCTTGCAAATCATGCTTTTCTCGTCACTGCGTGACGTGTTCGGCTCACGCCGCCCAAGTCTCCCCTTTAGTTCAGTGACTGGTTGTTCGCAAAGCGGACAGCCTCCCACCGCAAAAACTCCCCCCCCCCGTTAAGAGTCGTTTTGGTGGAATATTTCGCATTTAGGTCCCAGGTAACATTATGAAGTTTTAATACGATCAATCGGACCTATTATCAAGTTAGTGTATCAACTTTTGAACGAACTGCGCCCAGTAGTTTCCCAACAATAAGCTGTTAAGTCGAGACAGACAGACACACACACAATTAAAGTCTGTTGGACACTAGTACTGCGTACTCGGGGATAATGTCAACACTATTCATTAGAATGATTTGGAATTTTGCAGAAATGTATACGACATACTAAGAGATGTTTAGTTCCAAAGGACAGTTAAAGAGATACACATTTTCGATGTTTTGAGACATTTTGTACCCACAAAGTCAACATTTAGAAAACAATATCTAAAAGTTGTTCGAACAAATCAAAGATAAACATCTTACACACTTGTAAGCCAATTTTAGTTCAAATATGGGGAGTAGTTTTAAAATTAGACTGCTATCCATGAAGTAACATGATTTCATTCATCGCTTTTTTTCTAATACTTTTTGCAAAGTCAATTTAGAAATAATCTGTTATTTTATCATGCACTATTATTTTGCATACATTGCAGCAAATGCACACCAACTTTTAACGCAAGCGATTTTGTTTCAAGAATGTTGTGGTCAAATGAAAAAGGGTGTATTTTCATGGTAGCTCATGCCCTTTAGCCAAAATAAAACAACCAAAACAATCAGAACAAGAGCACGCTAAATCAGCAACGTCCGGGCCAAAGCACGGTGTCGTAACGTAAACAGCGAGCATACGTTTTCATCATTGATGTTACCGTGACCTCATGACTTAACACTCAGCAAAGGAAGCCAGTGTAGCTGTACCGTCTGTGTCGTACCACGGTGATGTCTGCATGGAGAAGGAAGCCAGTGTAACTGTACCGTCTGTGTCGTACCACGGTGATGTCTGCATGGAGAAGGAAGCCAGTGTAACTGTACCGTCTGTGTCGTACCACGGTGATGTCTGCATGGAGAAGGTAGCCAGTGTAGCTGTACCGTCTGTGTCGTACCACGGTGATGTCTGCATGGAGAAGGTAGCCAGTGTAGCGGTACCGTCTGTGTCGTACCACGGTGATGTCTACATGGAGAAGGTAACATGTAGCCGCACTCAGCTTTTGTAAGACAGGTCAGGATACCGTGGATCAGTGAGGTCAGAGAACATCAAGTAGTTCCTCATCATGGGCGACAGGGGGAGCTGTGCAATGTCTCTGTGACGTGTCTTGCTGAGTGTGAGGCAGCGTAAGATCACCAGGCGACACGTGGACACCAGGCTGCGAGGTGTGCTGCTCACCTGTCGCAAGTAGTCAACTGACTGTTCCATTAACTCTGCGTCAAACGAGTAACCAGGATCGCGGTATCCAAGATTATGAATATGTTGCCACACTTCACAAAATAATCTTCGAAATGTCCGTCCTTTGTCTGTGTTAGTTTTTTTCAGCTCGACTAAGTGAACGTTCAGCTCACGCAACTGTCTGCTTGAACACGCCCCTGCTTCACACAGCATCTGTGTCACGACTGGCAGGCCTCGCATCACGGCCAGCACCAAGGGGGACATCAACAGTCTCTGTTCCTCTTCTGTCAGTGAAACAGACAGCAAAGTCACGTCAATCCGTGCAGTGTGAGTGATGTGTGGCTGGTGTGTACTGAAGCCCAGCTTGATGCACTCTGCCACCATCCTCTGTGGACAGTCTTTGCACAGCACTGCGTAACACAACGCAGTAAGTCCCATCCCTGTCACAGCTAAAGGGTCAACTTTCCTGGCTATCAGGTAGTATACTAAGTCGAGCCAGCCAGACAGAAAGGCTGCGTGAAGAGCCGTCTCCCTTTGTCGACTCACACTTTTCCACTGGTCAGGACACCACATGAGTGTTAATTCAATTAGTTCCCTCTGACGTGCGTCCATCAGCATTCCTAGCGGTGTGCGACTATAGTGACTCGTGTCGTATTTGTTCTGTGCAGCGTGATGCATGTCCCCGTGGTACTGAATCAACAACTTCACAGCGTCCCACTGTTCAGCTCTAATCGCCCTGTGCAGCACAGACAGGCCCTCCCTGTCCAACAGGTTGGGATCACCATCTCTCACTGTCAGCTCCTTCACTGCCTCCCAGTCCCCTTTCCTGGCCGCTCTGTGTATCGGTGTGTGGCCGTCATCGTCCTTCATGTTGATGTCAGCGTGGTGACGTTGGCAGTGATCCACCACATCCCACTGGTGCTGCTCAATGGTTTCCAGCACAGCGGTGTCACGATGTCGGATTCCAGTCACGTCCTTTTCCTCTATCAGCGGTTTCACTGCCTGCCACACCTCACGGTTAAATGCGAGTTGGAAAAAATATTTTCGTTCATCAACAGACAGACGGGTTTGCAACTTGTTGATACACTGCCACACTACGCTGCCTTCTCGCATCATTAACGCGTGTTGCATGATCTTTTTCCTGTGGTCATCATCCATCGTACATTCCATCACCATAGCAACCAACGTCCACTGACAGTGCTCAATCAATTCAGAAAGAAGTTCTAAACTCAAATCATGACTGACGCCTTGTGCTAGCAGCTCTCTACACACAGCCCACTGCTGCAGTCTGACCATGTCACAGAACAGCGAGTCTCGCCGTTTGACATCAGTCTCTAGTCTCATCAGCTGTATCACTGCGTGCCACGCTTCACTGGACACAGCAGCTTTCAGTGCACGACGCGCGTGTTGCAGGTTGGGTTTGTGATGGATGTTGTGCAGAACAACCCACCACTTTCCTCGCTTTTCCAAAATCTTGAGTGCCTTCAGTGTGACTGTGTCTTTCTTCAGAGTTTTCTCAAATTCTTTCTTCGGAGTTTTTTCAAATACTTTCGTCAGAACTTTCTTAAATTCTGTAAAGTCACTTATTCGCTGTTCGTATTTCTTTGCCCCAAGTTTTGACGATGCTCCAGGTGTGTTGGTCAGAAGGTCAATCATGTCTGTCACATCAGCCACAGTTCTCAGCATGTGACGAACAAGCTTCCAGTCTGCGTGCATGGCCACACGGAAGAGGACACCCACCCGCTCCCACTCACTGAGTCCATGGTCAGCCAGCTTTAAGTAGACGTCCCACCGCTTCCCTTGCCTTGCCTCCCCCAGTGCCCAGAGACGCTGATCGTCATACAGTGTGTGGTCTGCCCACCGCTTGACAGCGCTCCACTGTCTCTGCTTCACAGCTGTCTGGAACAACTGTCGCCGATCTTGCTCACACACACCAGACAGACACGCGTGCATGACGATATCCCATCTGTTGTGACGTAGCATGACTCTGAGGGCCACACTGTGTACGTAAGGAACAACAGGGACAGTGGTCAGAGCTACCAGAATGGCGTTTGTCATGTGTTCCCATGCTTTGCGTTTGTAGTAATGCAACACAATAGTTTTCATTAAATATAATTGAAGAAGAAAACAAAAGTTGTTTGGTCTTCTCTCCGCGTATTCCCGCCGCACACCGTCTGTGCACGACAACAGATCTGAAACATGATATGTCTTGCATTCCATAAGAACAGGTGCAATCAGCTGGTGTAGGTGTTCTACTGTTGACAAAGCTTCCTCCAAAACTGTATCTTTTTTCATATAAATTTCCAATTCTCGTGCACTCAGCCATATTTCTTTGACAGTAGCGAGCAGTGACTCACACATTACTTCACATAGCGATGTGTTCCAGTCAAGAAGCTGTTTCAGAGAGCGCTTTAATCCTGACCAGGTGACCGACCTCCACATCGCAGGTGTCAGCTCTTTAACCCCGTCACAAGGGTTTCTAACCATGTCCCAGAACACTTCGTCTTTTGATTCTGTGTCTTTTGCAACGGCCCACATGTAGAGTGTGTCAATGATAGAATTATGCAGCAACACAAGAAACGCAGACCAAAAACCTCGTGAAGCCAACATTTTGAGTGCAGAGTGTATGCTGTCATAGACGTAGTAGGGCAAAATACTCTTTATGAGCGCGTCTTCATCTGCGTGACGAAATGCTGCTTTAATGTTCTCACGTCGCTGTGCGTCACTGACTTCTCGTCCGGACACGTTTTTCACGGCTGTGCACTCGTCCTTGTTGCTTAACGTAGATGTAGGAGAAACTAAATTGCCATCTGCACAATGAGGGGTGCACGAGTTGTTTACTAGACTGTCAGAATCATGCACGCGATACTCACTGAAGTAAACCCCTGGTGACCTGCAGTGTTCACACGTTTTCCGTCCAGCAAACTCTTTGCTCAAATCAAGTGGAATTCGCCACAACACATACTGCACACTTTCCCAGATACGTCGTCTCACCAGCGTTGTCAGCACAGAGTCCAGCTGGTCGTCAGCACAGTGATGGAGTATGAGGGTTGCAATGTAGTGATCAGAAGTATAATCACATGCTTCCATCACTGCCCACCGTTTCACAGAGTCACTGACACCTCGCTTCAACACCTCTACTACAGCCCCCCACAGACGTCGTTCCACCAGTATTGTCAGCACAGAGTCCAGCTGGTCGTCGGCACAGTGAGGGAGTATGTCTTCTTCAATGTATGTATCAACGTCACCATAACAACGATCGTCATCACATTGTTGACATGCTTCTATCACAGCCCACCGTTTCACAGAGTCACTGACACCTCGCCCTAACACCTCTCCTACAGCCCCCCACAGACGTCGTTCCACCAGTGTTGTCAGCACAGAGTCCAGCTGGTCGTCGGCACAGTGAGGGAGTATGTCTTCTTCAATGTATGTATCAACGTCACCATAACAACGATCTTCATCACATTGTTGACATGCTTCTATCACAGCCCACCGTTTCACAGAGTCACTGACACCTCGCTTTAACGTCTCTCCTACAGCCCCCCACAGACGTCGTTTCACCAGTGTTGTCAGCACAGAGTCCAGCTGGTCGTCAGCACAGTGAGGGAATATGTTTTCTGCAATGTATTCATGAACGTTATAATAACCAGCATAGTCATCACAGTGTTGACATGCTTCCATCACAACCCACCGTTTCACAGAGTCACTGATACCTCGCATTAGAATCTTTTCTACAGCAAACCACTGACGTTGTTCCACCAGTGTTGTCATCACAGAGTCCAGCTGGTCGTCAGCACAGTGATGGAGTATAATATCAATAAGAAATTCACCATCATAGTGGTCATCATCGTCATACATATTAACCTCAGATCTGTTCAAATCATCTTCGTCATATTTTGTGAAAACTTCAGTGACTGCCCACCGTTTCACAGAGTCACTGACACCTCGCTCCAACACCTGTCCTACAGCCCCCCACACACGTCGTTCCACCAGTGTTGTCAGCACAAAGTCCAGCTGGTCGTCAACACAGTGAGGTAGTATGTTTTCTTCAATAAAACCATCAACGTTACTATAACCAGCAGCATCATCACAGTGTTGACATGCTTCCATCACAGCCCACCGTTTCACAGAGTCACTGACACCTCGCTTCAACACCTCTCCCACAGCCCTCCATAGACGTCGTTCTACCAGTGTTGTCAGCACAGAGTCCAGCTGGTGTTCAGCACAGTGAGGAATAATGTGCTTAATAATGGGATCTTCAAAATCGTCATCACCACCATATGCATAATAATGTTTACATGCTTCTTCCACTGCCCACCGTTTCAGGGAACCACTGGCACTTCGTTTTAGTACGTGTCCCACAGCCCGCCACAGATTTTCTTCCACCAGTGTTATCAGCATACAATCTAGCTGGTTCTCAGAACAGTTAGGAAGAACATAACGTTCAAGTACAATTACATCTGCACGTAAACATAGTGTGTGAATCAACCATCTGGTCTGTTGGCTATCACCACCTTGTATTGTTGTTTCGACACGGCGCCAGTCTCTTGCAGCAAGCATTTGAAGCACTGCTGTCTCCACCTTGACACCCTCAATTGTCCACACAGGCTTTCTGTCACCTGTCAGACTCAGCAGTGTTGCCACTGTACCCCACTGACCCCTGTGTACCATCGTTGCCATGATGATATCAGTCTGAGCGTCCTTACAAATTGCCACAAGGATTTCAAGAAACGTGTCTACATGATAGGTAAGGCTTTCCAAAATGCGTGTGAAGATGACGTCATCAACTTCCTGCTGCGGCACCTTGCCTAGAGCCCACCATACATTTTCTGTGACAAGTCGCATTAAAACGTTCGCAATCTGATCGTCTGTGGTGAAGGAATCTGAAGTTTCGGGATCTAGCAGAATCCTGTGTACTCTCCAAGTATGGGAATAAGGCCACACATTTTCCGTTAATGATTGTGTATATGCAAGAACAGAGTCAAGCTTATCATTAGTGCACTGAGGGACAAGGTAAACATTATTCCTGCCAAGTATGCTATTCACAATTAAAAGCATGGTTTTTAAGTGCACTACACTTGACTGGAACCCTGTGTTTGATACACATGGATGTGCAGGGGAAAACACAGTTTGTACCTGACCGTCACATGTGCGCCAGTATACTTGGAAACACTGGTGGGACTCCTGTGCCCCTCCCTGAAGAAGAGCAATGATTTGTTTTGAGTCGTCAAGACAATCAAGTAGAAAAAGTAGAATGTCATTCACTTGTCGCTCGGCGATTAAATGAAGTAAGTGACTTTCCACACACAATCCATCTACTCTCCATATCATGATTGTGTCTTTAACGCACCGCAGAAGTTTCCCAACACTGGTCCACGCTTCTTGTGTAATGGATTCCGCCATTATATAATGAATCTGATCAAGAGTGCAATGAGGTAGCAAGTAATATCGTATCTGCCAGACCTTCGCCCGTTCGCAAGCTTCTAGAACTGCCCAGCAAAGTTGTGTGTCTTTAACACCGATCTGTAGCACAAGTTCCACCGCATACCACTTGTTATGCGACACCAGTTCAGTCAACACAAACTCTAGATTGCTCTCAGGACACTGAGGTATTACAGCAGCTCTTATAACCCAGTCATACGCACATGTGCTTGCTTTGTGAATAACCCATGTTAACTGTTCATGGTCCACACCTCTCTGCAAGACCTTGCCCACTGCAAACCATTTGCTTTGTTTCACAAGGTGTTGTACAGCAGAGTCCAGCTGGTCATCTTCACAGTGGGGTACAATGTACTGTAAGATTTCTCTTTCTGTTGCCCGCTTACAGGCCTTCGTAAGAATCCACTCCAGTGTGGAATGAAGGAAACGTTCGTGTGGCATTTCACCAATCCCCCGCCAGTTACCTTCAGCCACTAAGAGCAGGATGGTGTTCTTCACCAAGGTACCGTCTATGTTCCACATGCGCCCTTCATCACCAACACACCGTATGACTTGTATCACAGCGTCCCACTGGTCTTGGATGACCAGCTGTGTCATAAATCTGTCCGAGTCACGGCGGCTGCACTCAGAGAGGATGCGTGTTACTTCTGCCCAGTCATCCCGTTCCATCGCGTCCTTCACCTGCCTGCTGACGTCATTACGGGCTTTCATTTCTGGACTTGCCATGGTGTTCTTGACGTCGTTTCTCACACTCAGCGCAGGATGTAGACTCAAACAAATTACATGTGGTTACTCAATATTACCCTGTAGTAGCACCAACAGTCAGCAGAACACCAGCGTCACGTGTTCAGGTGACCATGATGTTGCATTTCACTGTTAGTTCAGTGTCTACCCTATGACACTCCTACCGTCTACCTACTGCTTGCTTGACACCGTGTCACCGACAACGCTATTCCTGTCATAGTCGGTGTCTGGTCAGCCCCCTTCTCCACTGTGTGCACACTGAGGTCTGGTGGGTCTCATCGGAACCACAACGTTGTTTGTATCTGGACAGCTTACAACAATGAACAATACTTTCCATGAATACATGTCAACGTCAATTAAAAAGTGTGCATCGTGTTACTGAAAAGGTTGCTTACAAATCACAGATACATGTGTAAACAAGTGTAAACGCGTTAAGAAGAGTGAGCGGGGTCTGTCTAAAGTGTTCTTGACAGTGTGTGGTAAGACCTGACACCTCCCCGTCTCTTCACGTCACGTCCCTTCGCCAGTCTCCTTGTAGTCTGTTACATGCTGGGTCTGTACCGACCACCTGCCCAACAAAATGTACTATTCTGAGCAACTTTCTCGAGCAACCTGAACTGTGTTCAGAGCTGACGGAATTGCAGTCGAACAAGCCAATAGTAGGAAGGAACCAAACCTAAGATAACAGACATTCAAAGGTGATGTATCTCTTTCATGAGATGACATTGTTTCGTTCATTTGCCCGGGAAATTAAGTAAACAATTAAGTAAGCAAACGCCGTTGTGTGTGTGTGTGTGTGTGTGTGTGTGTGTGTGTGTGTGTGTGTGTGTGTGTGTGTGTGTGTGTGTGTGTGTGTGTAAGTGTGTGTGTGTGTGTGGTGTGTAAGTGTGTGTATGTGTGTGTGTGTGTCTGTATACGTGCGTGCGTGTCCCTGTGTGTGTGTGTGTGTGTGTGTATGTGTAACTCTCTGTGTGCCAGTGTGTATGTGTGTGTGTGTGTGTGTGTGTGTGTAAGTCAGTATGTGTGTTTGTGCGTCTGTGTACTGGTTAAGTACTGGATATCCCTTTTGTAAAACGTGCTATATGTTCTTAAAAATGTATTAAAACTGTTCTTAACCGGCAACCAGGGTGTTCTTGGAAGATTGTGTAGCACTTTATAAGTCACACACACACACACACACACACACACACACACACACACACACACACACACACACGTACACAAACACATACACACAGAGACTAGTGACTCTTACCTCAACTGACGCGATCAGTATAGTGCCCTGCCTCACAACCTGATGACTTGAGTCAGTGTTGACAGCCGTGCACGGGGACACGCAACACATCACATTTCTCCATGACTCTGAGTGTGTCGGCTGGGGGCTGGGTGGGCACATTCAACGTTTCACACCTACACCAGATTGAAGTAATAAACAAGAGTCCGGAGTCTGTATCACTGAGAAGAATTACGACATGGAAAGAAGGAATACATGTACCGGCTGACACAAAACAGCTGAAGACAGTCTCACAAAGAATAGCAAAGTAAAAAAAAATAAAATAAAATAAAAAACACCACGCAGCCCAGAAACGCGGCTTCATTTTAAACACTACAATCAACCTTTCACAGCTCTCTACAAGTCTCCACTGTGATTTTGACGACGGCTTTACACAAACACAGACTGAGGTCTGACAACAATGGCCACAAAACAGGGCCGACTTTAAAGGCACAGTAAGCCTCCCGTAAACCATCACAGATACTCTCAGGCTTTTACACACAGTACAAACACCATTTCATTTAAACACTCACCGCTTGAGAACATTCTAGGTGCCCTCCGTAAAGAGCGAGCAATTTTCAAAGAATTTATTTTAGCGCGGTTTATCTTACCTCTGAGCCACCGTGAACCCGTTTCCTTTTTTTACACAATTTAGCCGCCAGTTTGTGATTTCAATTCGAATCGCTGTAAGCTTATCTGCAATAGCACGTTATTGTGTACCTTTGAATCTGAAATGCAACATTGAAACGGCTGCGAACTAGACCGGTGGCGGTGAACGGTTCAGAGGAGCTGGCGCTGGGCAGCGTCGTCTGGTACGAGAACCACGACCTTGCGTGACCCTGCTTCCGGGCTATCTTTTTTTACATTTGGTCAAGTTTTGACTAAATGTTTCAACGTAGAGGGGGGAATCGAGACGAGGGTCGTGGTGTATGTGTGTGTGTGTGTGTGTGTGTGTGTCTGTCTGTCTGTCTGTCTGTCTGTGTGTGTGTGTAGAGCGATTCAGACTAAACTACTGGACCGATCTTTATGAAATTTGACATGAGAGTTCCTGGGTATGATATCCTCAGACGTTTTTTTCATTTGTTTTGTAGTATCTGTGGATTTCCCTTACGGAGTAAGGGGAGTAAGGGAAACAACTCCCTTTTCCCCTCCCGTGACCGGAACCAATAAGCCACGCTTCGGCGGGCTTATTGGGGAGTGTTGACTGAGAAACTGAACCGAGCAGACGTATTGCACCGAGCGCGCCGTAACCGAAGACAGTAACAGAGAACTAAGGTAAGTCTACCTGCAGGAACTCGCAAACCCTTTATGTGACTCAATGATGTAGTCGTGGCGTTATGCTGTCCGGGCTTACGATAAGGCTGGGCCTTACAAGCCTCGGGCGGCGTTTACGTCTTTTAATTAGCAGCACTTTCCGAGCTGGGCTTGGGTGCTGCCTTTTACCACGTGTGTTTACATGTACGTCAGAGCGATAGAGTGCATGCGTGAAATGTCTCGTCTTGTTATATGTTTACAGCTCGGCCGTTACTACAATGGTGTCAGAAGTTCGTTTTACGAACCTGCGCCGGCGTATAGCTGTGGCTAATAGTAATATATATTTTTTTTTTTCCATTTATTTTTTGTAGTTGAGTTACAGAGGGTGGGCCTGCTCTTACAGGTGGGCTGATGTCGGGCAGGGGTTAGCCTGGGACCGTGGCAGTGTCCTAGGTTTGACTCCCGTGCCTTTTCTGTTTACTGTGGCATGTTACATCCGGCATGTCAAAATGTTTTGTACAAAGCTTGATATTTCCCAGGAGTGCAATTTTATTGTGTTTGGGCACGTGGGAAGGGGCATTTTCTATATGGCGGCCGAACGGCTGGCCAGTGCCTATCTTCCTGACGTCACGTGACCTCATGAATATTAAGTGAGGTTGTGTTGCCCTTTCACTAGGGCATTCTTGGGAGATTCTCAGTGTTTGTTATTGTTGTTGTTTGTTTTGTATGCAACTGTTCCTTTCGTCTGGTTCATGTTTTCTGACATGAATTTTGCTTGTTAGGGCAGTTGTTATTGTTGTTCGTTTGTCGCTGTTCCTTTCGTCTGGTTCATGTTTTCTAACATGAATTTTGCTTGTTAGGGCAGTTGTTATTGTTGTTTGTTTGTCGCTGTTCCTTTCGTCTGGTTCATGTTTTCTGACATGAATTTTGCTTGTTAGGGCAGTTGTTATTATTGTTTGTTTGTCGCTGTTCCTTTCGTCTGGTTCATGTTTCATAACATGAATTTTGCTTGTTAGGGCAGTTGTTACGTGGTTTTTGTTGCTCCGCCGGAACATCTGCTATAGGATGTTTTTTATTTCTTTCTTTTCCTGATTTATTACACTACAATAGTTTGCTGACCGTGTCCGGGCGTGCACCTGAGATGCATACCCGGATCTCCCTGCGGAATACGTAGGGAAAGAGGTGATTAGGCGTTACCAACAGGGTCTCCCGCATTACGTCGCTTGACCAGGCTGTGGAGCATACACTATTGTATTCAGAGAGCCGTAAATCCCTCTACGGGACACGCAGAGTGTCCCGGGTCTCGGAGGAGGAAGGGGAAAGCCATATTAATAGGGTCCAGTCCCCGGAGGGAGAGGAGGCTCGGCGGTCTGAGGGTGACAACCTCCGCGCTCTACTGGAAAGGTTCGAGTCATGTTGCGAACGCCGGAGTGGCGCCTCTGCGAGGGAAAGGGCGCTGGAACAAAAGGTGGAGGACCTCTCCGCGCAACTGGCTCGAGCAGGCGAGGACAGAGCGCGAAGCCCACCACCAGGGTTGAGAGAGCCTCGTGTTCCCGGATAAGAAGCAAGCGCCGGGAGATCAGGAGAAACAGACAAATCTGGCAGAGGGGGTCAAGGAATTGGAGCGACTCCTTAGCAGTAGAGCGGCGGTTGACCAATTCTTTATCCGTTTCGGCTGCCCCTTGGAGATTTGCACGGATCAGGGTTCTATTTTCATGAGCAGTCTATTTTCATGACTCGAGTTGTTACACTTACCCAAAGTGATACTGTTTTCATTTATTCTGTCTACTGACTCCTTTGTTGATTCATACCTTCTTTCATTTATTGGGTATGGACTCTGTTTTCCCTGGGACATCCTATGCATTTGTTTCTGTGGGTTCTGTCCCAGGGAGATGGGGGAAAGTAGATTTACTTGGCTATTTATTTCTATTCTTAACAAAATAATGCGAGCTATATTTCAACTATGTTATACTGATCTGTGTTCTCCTCACCGTCGGTCGTGTCAGGGGCTTAACTGCTGACCGTGCATGATATTAGCCCCATGTCAGCGGTATGGAAGGACAGGGTAATATTTTTCTGAAGGTTGTCTAAACAAAGGTTGTCATTTTCAATTGGGCTTAAAAATATTACTCGATTATTAATTCTCTATTTTTTCGTTTGGGTAACGCGTCATCATCATAGCTGTTGACCGTCCAGGTACTGGACCCCGTGACATCCGTTTGTAAATTAGGGAGTCTTTAGTGGGTTTTGTCTTTTCCTGAGTGTGAAATTTGTATTTATTTCCAGATGTATTTTCGTTGTGGTTCTCGGTTTTGTATTTAATATGAAGGGGGAAAGAAAGGACGGGGTCTCATCATCCTCCCGCTCCTCTCATACAGTCTTCCGGAAATAAGAGGGAGAGGGGGTCTGAGAAGCAGACTGGATTCAACCGACCCCCCCCCCCTCCCCCACACACAGTCATGCAGAATAGAGAGAGGAGGAGGTCTAAGAAGAGGGCAGGGTCTCATCAGCGTTAACCGACCCCCCCCTCCCCCACACACAGTCATGCAGAATAGAGAGAGGAGGAGGTCTAAGAAGAGGGCAGGGTCTCACCAGCTTTAGCCCCCCCCCCCCCCCCTCTGCCCTGAATTAGAGGCGAAGGGGTCTGAGAAGCAGACTGGATTCAACCGACCCCCCCCCCCCCCGCCCCCACACACAGTCATGCAGAATAGAGAGAGGAGGAGGTCTAAGAAGAGGGCAGGGTCTCATCAGCGTTAACACCCCCCCCCCCCCCCCGGATTAGAGGCGAAGGGGTCTAAGAAGCAGACTGGATTCAACCAACCCCCTCCGCCACACTCGGTCATCCAGAATAAAGAGAGGAGGAGGGCAGGGTCTCATCAGCGTTAACACCCCCCCCCCCCCCCCGGATTAGAGGCGAAAGGGTCTAAGAAGCAGACGGGTTCCACCAACCTCCTGATCAAGTTATCCCTAATTAGATGGTGGAAAAAGCTGAGAGTAAGAGGTATTGGAGAAGGTGGGGAGGGTCGTTGATTATTCTTAGTTGGGCTGGACCCATGCAATTGTCCCCCAGCTATCAGATGTCCCGCCAGGGATCGTCAAGGGGAGAGAGGGGCAATCGTGACCCAGTTATCATCGGACGGGACTTAGATGTCTCGCCAAGGGGAGAGAGCGATCTATCCCCCATATCGTCCGGCAGGACTCGGAAGTCTCGCCATGGATCACCGAGGGGAGAGAGCGATTTATCCCCCCACCTATCGTCTGGCAGGACTCTGAAGTCTTGCCATAGATCACTGAAAGAGATCGTGACCCAGCCATCGTCGGGCGGGACTCGGATGACCCGCCATAGATCACCGAGGAGAAGCGTGCGATCGTGACCCAGCCATCATCGGGCGGGACTCAGATGACCCGCCGTAGATTACCGAGAAGAAAGGGGCGATCGTGACGCAGCTATCTTCGGACGGGACTTGGATGTCCCGCCATTGATCACCAAGGTGGAAAGGGCAATCGTGACCCAGTTTTCGTCGGACGGGACTTGGATGTCCCGCCATAGATCACTGAGGAGGAGAGGGCAATCATGACCGAGTTATCATCGGACGGGACTTAAATGTCTCGCCGAGGGGAGAGAGCGATCTATCCCCCACCTATCGTCGGGCAGGACTCTGAAGTCTTGCCATGGATCACTGAGGGGAGAGAGCGATTTATTTCCCCACTTGTCGTCTGGCAGGACTCGGAAGTCTCGCCACTAAACACTCAGAGGAGGTACACGTGGACAAGGCCCTCAACCCCCTCTCCCCGACGGGTACAAGAGTACAAACCAGGGCAGGATAGGGGGTGACCACTACCAGTCTGCTGGATGATGATTCTCGCTATGTGTCCCCCCTTCACTACGTGCTATACGGGGACCCCCAAGAAGAGGACGTTTTTCCCCATGGTCACCCCCATGTTGACAAACAAAGGGCTGGGCGAATCAAGCCGCTGCCACCTGGACCTCCTAGGAGCCATTCCTCAACACCCAAGGGACGAGTCATGGAACCGACGCCTCCTCAGTAGACAAGGAGAGTGGGGCGGAGCGTTCCCCTTAAACCATGGAGATTGCACTAGTGGGGGAAGCCTGCCTCTCCAGCGCTAGAGGAAGAACAAGAACTGCTCCAGGATGGACCTCCACCCCAACCATGGAGGTTCAGTCCCAGGGGATAAAGGCTAGGCGTTCTGTATCTGCGGATGCAGTAGCCGCACATTCTCATAGGGACTGTCTGACTCGACACACACCAACAGCCTCATGTGAGGCAGAAGTTAGGGTTGGGAAGGTTTTAAATCTTACGGAGGGAGACTCGCTTAATAAAAGGGGGGAAGTGATGTCTCTAGCCAGAGAACAGTGAAACAAGAGGCCGGTCAGGCCCCCTTAGGAGACCTGTATCGGAGGATTCTCGGGCGTTAGCTCGTTTTAAGCAAATTGGAGAGGAAAGGGATCACACAGGTGCCTGCCAGACAGGGGTATGTACCTTAACCTTTATTTTGGGGCTAAGGAATGTGCCACAAAATGACAACTCCCAGGGAATGATAAGAGGGGTCCACAAGAGAAATCATAAGGGCAACCGTTGGAAGGTGCGGACTAGCATCCCTGGCTGGGTTCCTCTCGTCTAGAGGGATAGCCAGTGGAGTGGGGGCTCATAGCCACCGAAGTAGTAGTTGCTGAGGGGAACGGGGTGGGCATGCAAAAATTCTGTACTTTACAGTTGTGGACATGCCCTGGCACTAAGCTCAGCAGCCAAAGGGAAGTGTCCCCAACCTCACCTCGACCTGGGTCATAAAGTTGGTACTCGACTCCCCTCATGCAGCTAGTAGACCCGCGGAATAAGATGTAGTCGTCTCTGGATGCATGGCCAGCCCCTAGGCTCTACTCGGTCAAATGGGATCGCAAACCAAACTGCCCTGTTTAGTTCTGCCTTGGGACGAGCCCCCCCCCCCCCCCCCCTGTTATTTAGGATCAATAGTCCACAGGACAGAGGATCTGCAGCACAGCCCTAGAACTGGAGTGGAGGAGAATATGGGCTCATCGGGCATAACCTGAAGACCTCCGCTCTCTCACATTCTCGGGTCCCACCGCCACATGTTCTCCCTTGTAGCTAGCCGACCCTGGGATGTCAGAAGGTGCCCCAGGGAAACATACGATGTCCTTGAAAGAGGATGGGCCACAACGGCTAGTTTTGTAGCAGACCCCTCGAGGCAATAGTCAAAGACAATTCGACAGTCGTAGAGATGTTAGGCAGGCCCACCGCAGACCCCGGGAAGGTTGTTCCACGGAGGCGCAAGGCTAAGCACATCGAGAATAGTAGTCGGGCAGGCCCATTGCAAACCGGGGAAAGTTGTTCCACCGAGGTGCAAGTCTATGCCCAGCTACGAGTACGAGTCAGTTAGGATAAGCAGGCCCAAGTACACCCGCTTCGCCAAGGCGGGAGGCTAGCCTCTGCTAGGGAATAGGCATACAGGGGGTAGGGGCGCTATTTTCAAAACGGGAAGGAATGGTGTGCAATGAGTGGTTTCATGGGGAGTGCGTACAAGTTGCGGCTGAAGAGGCGGAGACTATTGAATCTTACACCTGCCCTAGCTGTGCCTAGAAGGGGAGAACAGGAGTTTTCCCCTGGCCCTCATTGGAATGGAAGAAGGGGAGAACAGGAGTTTTCCCCTTGCCCTCATCGGAATGGAAGAAGGGGAGAACGGGAGTTTTCCCCTTGCCCTCATCGGAATGGAAGAAGGGGAGAACAGGAGTTTTCCCCTTGCCCTCATCGGAATGGAAGAAGGGGAGAACAGGAGTTTTCCCCTTGCCCTCATCGGAATGGAAGAAGGGGAGAACAGGAGTTTTCCCCTTGCCCTCATCGGAATGGAAGAAGGGGAGAACGGGAGTTTTCCCCTTGCCCTCATCGGAATGGAAGAAGGGGAGAACAGGAGTTTTCCCCTTGCCCTCATCGGAATGGAAGAAGGGGAGAACAGGAGTTTTCCCCTTGCCCTCATCGGAATGGAAGAAGGGGAGAACAGGAGTTTTCCCCTTGCCCTCATCGGAATGGAAGAAGGGGAGAACAGGAGTTTTCCCCTTGCCCTCATCGGAATGGAAGAAGGGGAGAACGGGAGTTTTCCCCTGGCCTTCGTCGACTGGAACAAGGGAGGAAACCGGAATTGTCCCCAAGCCTCCGCTCTGGGATCATCATAGGGGAGATCAAAATATTTCCCTTGACGTGGCTCGGGTGGTCGCTGCCTGGAGAAGGGTGGAGCAGCGCGAGCTCCTGCAGCTGACGGTGTACAACTCAAGACGGTTTTTGCGTATCACCTCATGAGGGCGTCCGCCCGAACACCGTCCCTGGGTCTCAACCAGCGAATAGACATAGGGACGACGGCCAGGGCCCAGGGAACCTCCGGGGATCCCTGGGAGAAAGTGTGCCCGGCTCTTACCCGCAACCCACGGGGACAAGACAAGGAATGCCCCCCCTGGTAGCAGTCCCTTCCCGGGTAGGCCGGGTTCTGGAAGCCTTTCTACCCAGAAGAGGGCTTCCGGAGTGTAGGGACGCTAATTTCAAAACGGGGGGGAATGTAGTATCTGTGGATTTCCCTTACGGAGTAAGGGGAGTAAGGGAAACAACTCCCTTTTCCCCTCCCGTGACCGGAACCAATAAGCCACGCTTCGGCGGGCTTATTGGGGAGTGTTGACTGAGAAACTGAACCGAGCAGACGTATTGCACCGAGCGCGCCGTAACCGAAGACAGTAACAGAGAACTAAGGTAAGTCTACCTGCAGGAACTCGCAAACCCTTTATGTGACTCAATGATGTAGTCGTGGCGTTATGCTGTCCGGGCTTACGATAAGGCTGGGCCTTACAAGCCTCGGGCGGCGTTTACGTCTTTTAATTAGCAGCACTTTCCGAGCTGGGCTTGGGTGCTGCCTTTTACCACGTGTGTTTACATGTACGTCAGAGCGATAGAGTGCATGCGTGAAATGTCTCGTCTTGTTATATGTTTACAGCTCGGCCGTTACTACAGTTTGATAAATGTCTTTGATGACGTCATATCTGGCTTTTCGTGAAAGTTGAGGCGGCACTGTCACGCCCTCATTTTTCAACCAAATTGGTTGAAATTTTGGTCAAGTAATCTTCGACGAAGCCCGGACTTCGGTATTGCATTTCAGCTTGGTGGCTTAAAAATTAATTAATGACTTTGGTCATTAAAAATCTGAAAATTGTAAAAAAAATATTTTTTTATAAAACGATCCAAATTTACGTTCATCTTATTCTCCATCATTTGCTGATTCCAAAAACATATAAATATGTTATATTTGGATTAACAACAAGCTCTGAAAATTAAATATATAAAAATTATTATCAAATTTTTTTTTTCGAAATCAATTTAAAAACACTTTCATCTTATTCCTTGTCGGTTCCTGATTCCAAAAACATATAGATATGATATGTTTGGATTAAAAACAAGCTCAGAATGTTAAAACGAAGAGAGGTACAGAAAAGCGTGCTATCCTTCTCAGCGCAACGAATACCCCGCTCTTCCTGTCAATTCCACTGGCACTGCCTTTGCCACGGGCGGTGGAGTGACGATGCTGCGTTGCGTTGCGTTCAGTTTCATTCTGTGAGTTCGACAGCTACTTGACTAAATGTTGTATTTTCGCCTTACGCGACTTGTTTAAACTTTCAAACTTCGTATTGTTCTGATCTTCTCTTGATGAAAAAATATTTCTTTTATGATTTTAAGAATGTTTGTGTAACAAGCTGTCGATTTTTTATTATATTTAGTCAAGTTTTGACTAAATATTTTAACATCGAGGGGGAATCGAAACGAGGGTCGTGGTGTATGTGCGTGCGTGTGTGTGTGTGTGTGTGTGTGTGTCTGTGTGTGTGTGTAGAGCGATTCAGACTAAACTACTGGACCGATCTTTATGAAATTTGACATGAGAGTTCCTGGGTATGAAATCCCCGAACGTTTTTTTCATTTTTTTGATAAATGTCTTTGATGACGTCATATCCGGCTTTTCGTGAAAGTTGAGGCGGCACTGTCACGCCCTCATTTTTCAACCAAATTGGTTGAAATTTTGGTCAAGTAATCTTCGACGAAGCCCGGACTTTGGTATTGCATTTCAGCTTGGTGGCTTAAAAATTAATTAATGACTTTGGTCATTAAAAAAAAAAAAAAATTTGTCGCTGCCCTACACGCCACCAGGCGTGAAAGGCAGTAAGTAAGTAAGTAAGTCATTAAAAATCTGAAAATTGTAAAAAAAATTAAAAATTTATAAAACGATCCAAATTTACGTTCATCTTATTTTCCATCATTTTCTGATTCCAAAAACATATAAATATGTTATATTTGGATTAAAAACAAGCTCTGAAAATTAAATATATACAAATTATTATCAAAATTAAATTGTCGAAATCAATTTAAAAACACTTTCATCTTATTCCTTGTCGGTTCCTGATTCCAAAAACATATAGATATGATATGTTTGGATTAAAAACACGCTCAGAAAGTTAAAACAAAGAGAGGAACATAAAAGCGTGCTATCTTTCTTAGCGCAACTACTACCCCGCTCTTCTTGTCAATTTCACTGCCTTTGCCATGAGCGGTGGACTGACGATGCTACGAGTATACGGTCTTGCTGAAAAATGTCATTGCGTTCAGTTTCATTCTGTGAGTTCGACAGCTACTTGACTAAATATTGTATTTTCGCCTTACGCGACTTGTTTAGATTTTAAAAGTTAGGTCAGTAGCGCAACAAAGCATCGTCGGATTGTCTGTAAAACAGTCCTCAAAAATAATTCTTTGACAATTACTAGCTCTTTACGTAGGGCACCTAGGATGCTCCCGTTCGGTGAGCGTTCAAATGGAAGAGTGTTTGTACTGTGTGTAAAAGCCTGACAGTAGCTGTGATGGTTTACGGGAGGCTTGCTGTGCCTTTAAACACGGCTACATGATACGTGCACCCCAAGTCCTCGTGTCGTCTCGATAAAAGACATCCGGGTGGTGTGTGATCTACTCATTGTGACGTCTCTACATTGCAGTGCATGTCGTGGTAGGTGGGTGGAATGGAGTGTGTGGGGTTTTTTTTTTTGGGGGGGGGATGGGGGAGGGGGGATGATTTCAAAAGAGAGGGCGACTTTGGAAGGTTACCCGACCCAGTCAGTGCTTTGCTTAACTTCGTTATCTATAAATCAAAGGGAAAGACAAGGGGTGTGTCGGGAGAAGGCGCGGGGGGGGGGGGGGGGGGGGAGGGCGGATGATTTCAAAAGAGAGGGCGACTTTGGAAGGTTACCCGACCCAGTCAGTGCTTTGTTTAACTTCGTTATCTATAAATCAAAGGGAAAGACAAGGGGTGTGTCGGGAGAAGGCCGGGGGGGGGGGAGGGGGGAGGGGGAAGCAGCAAGTTGTTAGACAAGGCACTGTGCTTCCTTATAAATAACAGTTCGTTCGTTCGTTCGTTCGTTCTCTTCCTGTCTCACTCTCAGTTGTGTGTCTCTGCCTCTCTTTGTCTGTAACTATCTGCCTATGTCTCTCTTTGTCTGTAACCATCTGCCTCTGTCTCTCTTTGTCTGTAACTATCTGCCTCTGTCTCTCTTTGTCTGTAACTATCTGCCTCTGTCTCTCTTTGTCTGTAACCATCTGCCTCTGTCTCTCTTTGTCTGTAACCATCTGCCTCTGTCTCTCTTTGTCTGTAACTATCTGCCTCTGTCTCTCTTTGTCTGTAACTATCTGCCTCTGTCTCTCTTTGTCTGTAACTATCTGTCTCTGTCTCTCTTTGTCTGTAACTATCTGCCTCTGTCTCTCTTTGTCTGTAACTATCTGCCTCTGTCTCTCTTTGTCTGTAACTATCTGCCTCTGTCTCTCTTTGTCTGTAACTATCTGCCTCTGTCTCTCTTTGTCTGTAACTATCTGCCTCTGTCTCTCTTTGTCTGTAACTATCTGCCTCTGTCTCTCTTTGTCTGTAACTATCTGTCTCTGTCTCTCTTTGTCTGTAACTATCTGCCTCTGTCTCTCTTTGTCTGTAACTATCTGTCTCTGTCTCTCTTTGTCTGTAACTATCTGCATCTGTCCTTCTCTGTATCTTTGTCTCTTTTATGTGCGTATGTGTGTGTGTGTGTGTGTGTGTGTGTGTGGTGTGAGCGTGTGTGTGTGTGTGATTATGTGTGTGTGTGTATGTGTGTGTGTGTGTGGTTGTGTGGTGTGTACGTGTGTGTGTGTGCATGAGTGTGTGTGTGTGTGTATGAGTGTGTGTGTGTGTGTGTGTGTGTGTGTGTGTGTGTGTGTGTGTGTGTGTGTGTGTGTGAGTGGAAGTGGGTGTGCTAATGATAAAACAATGAATATCAGAGTTAAATGAAATGTTTATATTAGCAAACCCGAATAGATTCGGGTTTGAGTAATCTTGTAATGACCAAGCGAAGTAAGCAACATTCAAGTAATATTCTACAATTCTTCATGAAATACATAGTATAGACATTTATGTTTTCAGTTCTGATGTTTTAAGTAAAAGGGGTGTTAATGTCAATTCTACATGAGAATCTAGAAGATTCAGACAGAAAACATATCGTAAACAGCAGCGTCAACAACGATAGAAGCAACAATGAAGCAAAAGAAACACAACAACAACGACAACATCAACAAAAACAAAAACAAGTCGCGTAAGGCGAAATAACAACATTTAGTCAAGCTGTCGAACTCACAGAATGAAACTGAATGCACTGCTTTTTTCACCAAGACCACATACTCGTAGTTTCGTCAGTCCACCACTCGTGGCAAAGGCAGTGAAATCGGCAAGCCATGCAGGTAGTGGTCGCTCTGAGCAGG